>NW_020229431.1:0-133261 GCF_003227725.1 Camponotus floridanus | reverse complement strand
TAAAAGACTCAAATCGTAGAATTCTTACGGTTCTTTATATTTCTTATTCCATCGAATAATTTATTTTTTAAAAAATTTCCCAATCATAAAAAATATACTCGAGACGATTTGCATAAATATTAAAGTATATTAAATATAACAAATGCGCATAAGCGCGACAACAAAGTTAATAATCCTATTAAAACTAATAAAGGGTACAAGTACAAATATATAATTACACCATTATTCCCCGATAGAAAGATGAGAAGAGGTATTGACGCACCGCGCACCATGACGTTAAGCGACAACATGATCGATTACGTGCATTGGAACGATCCCAACGAATTGGTGGATCGTTTGCGATTGCTGGACACCTCGCGTCGAGCCGGCAACAATGCTCACGACAATGAAATCTTGTCGATTATCGAAGAACTTCGCGAGGCCGGCATTAATATAAATTAAACTATGCGTCGGCGATACGTGTCATTCGGTCAATTCTCGGTACCGAAATGTCGATTAATAAATTCGGATTATCGCTGGGAACGTCGAACAATTTATACTATGAATGGAATGGATTATTGAGAAATTACGTTCGCGATAACGCTCTCTGCCAAACTACTACCGGCTTTGACGCAAGGTCGCACAAGATTCAACGCGTAGCGCAACCGAAAGCTGATACCGACGTCGTCAACAAACGATACGTGGATAAACTTTTGAGAGATCGACAGGGAGAAATTGAGCAAAAAATTATCGCGCTCGAAACAAACGTGCAGGCGCTGCGATTAATGATGGATGAGATAAAGAATGTGCTGAGACATGCAACATCTAACTCGACACAGTAAGCGAGATATACTAATATCGCATATTAATTATGCCTCGATCAAACGTGCGAGAGAACAAAAACACCTCCGAAAAGCGGCAACTAGTCGAGGAATTACATGCTCCGGCGAGAAGAAATTTTCCACGAAGACGCGTCATTGTACGCGGATATGATGATCTGTGGCAGGCGGACGTGGTGGACATGCGTTCGTACTCTCGACTCAACAAGGGTCATAAATACATACTCACGGTTATCGATGTGTTGAGCAAGTATGCGTGGGCCGTACCGCTCAAGAGTAAGAGCGGAAATGAAATGTCCGAAACGATCGCAAAGATTATTGGAGATGATAAAAGGTGTCCGAAAAATTTTCAAATCGACAGAGGAAAAGAATTTTACGACTCGAGTGTGCAGAAACTCATGAAGAAACACAACATTAATCATTACTCGACATATTCCGTTATGAAAGCCTCGGTCGTGGAACGATTCAATCGTACTTTAAAAAACAATATGTGGAAAATGTTTACGTTGAATGGAAATTACAAATGGATCGACGAACTATCTCGACTCGTTGCAGAGTACAATACGCGAAAACATCGCACCATCGGTATGAGATCTGTCGACGTCACTCCAGCGATCGCCGAAAAACTTTTAAATACGGTACAGCAACGTAAAAATTGCGGCTCCGGCAAAATTTAAAGTAGGCGATTCGGTACGCGTGAGCAAATACAAAACCATCTTTGAAAAAGGTTTCACACCAAATTGGACGACCGAAATTTTTAAGATTATCGAGGTGCAGAAAACTAATCCCACGACATGCATACTCGAAGATTCGCGGGGAAATCCCGTCGCTGGAGGATTCTACGAATACGAGTTACAACGCGTCGCCAATCCCGACGTATATCTCGTGGAAAAAATTTTACAAAAAAAGGGTGACGAGGTTTATGTGAAATGGTTGGGAATGGATAAATCATACAACTCTTGGATTCATAAAAATAATGTATTGTAAACATTTATTGAAACATAAAATATGCGTATAAAATATATAAAATTTATTAAAATATAAATATATAAATATAAAAATATATAATATAAAATGTACAAAATATATGCAATATAAATATATACAATTAATAAACGAAATATACATTTATTTACAACGGTATCCGATAATGTCCCCACGGTAATGTATCGGTGGTATCGGGTACGATATACCGCTTGTCGTCGTACGGACTCAGAGCAATTTTCGTCTCGCGAATCGTGTATACTTGGTGTAGTTTAGATCGTATACACGACTGCTGACGCGTCATTTCAATCTCTTCGTTCAAGCACCGCGTGTAATCGTCAAACGTTATCGTTCTCGCTACAACGCTGCTTTTGACACCTTTGACTTTCTTCGTATCCTTTTTCTCATTCACTCGTAACGCGTACATCTTTGCTCTGAGCCCGACGAATTCGGTCATTATGGCACCGTTGTTTTCATCCTTCATCAGACCCGGCACCTTTTTATTTACACGCCGTATACCGTACGCATTGTCCACCGCATAATCGCTCGTATCGAATCTAACAATGTCACGCTTCATATTCTCATACACATTCGCACACTCGATGTGATATATGAGACTGTCCGTATCGGTGTACATTACCCGGCATTTGTCGCGATACATTGGTGTCATATACTCGTGATGAAATTCGTACAAACATGTCTTGGATATGTCGAGGATGCACATACCCACGTAAATCGGTTTGTAGAATTTCACCTCGAGTTTACGCAATTCCACAGCGATTAAGTTTTCCGAAAAAACGCTTCTGCTGTGGAAATTTGGTTTCGCGATCATCGCCTCTGCGCCGTATCATCCGTCCCACTTTGTTAATAATTTTACATCGACACGATTGCGCACATTTTACATTGCCATCGTTTTACCAAACACCGCATTATTCATTAATTTGTATCAATTTTTTTCGAAATCATTTTTAGCCAATGTTCTGAAATGTGTATTTAATTCTATGTAATTTTGAAGCCAGGGAGATTGTGAAAACTATAAAATTCGATGTATTTTTGTTACATGAAGGCCGTGCCGCGTACACTGCTGCAGGTTGCGGTAGTGTATCACGTAACGCTTCTTATCGTATAACGTTGCAAGCAGCTTGAATTCCCGCTTGCCAGGTGATTTGTCGCGTGTCGGGCAAAACGGTAGGTCAGTGTGTGCATCGTGAAGATGTTGCGGGTATTCGAGGTTCACTTCGAGGATATAGCCCGTAGAAGAATCTAGCGCGATGGATGATACGTCAAAATTTGACACATCGTCGACCCATCGAAAATCAGCATAGGGCAATGGTTGACACATTGCCCATTCGTACAAATTATTTACAGCAAAGTACATCAAGTACGATGATGGTTTCGATGGATCGTACGACTCCATGTACTTGTTATTAGCGCGAGCGTATCTACCCGAACATTGGCTCAGATCACCGCGTATACCACGTTCGATAAACATAACCATGTCGATGTCTGTAAGCAATTCGAACGTGATCTTTGTATGCTTCAACAGGCGTCCCACGTGTATCCGGGGAGAGTATAATAATACGCGGGGTCGAGTCTATAACTTTCGATACATTTATCTCGAAAGTTTCCGAAAATGTCGGCTAATAACAAGACATCAATTTTGAGGTACAAATCGCTATATTCGCCTAGCGTCCGAATGGAGAATCGTGTCCAGACATTCTCGGCGTGCGCGTAATCGCTCTCGGATACAGTTTCACCGGTCAAGGAACTGTAAAACGATTCGCGCGGTGGTAAACACGTATCATGCAACCTGTCGATGGAATCGATGTATTCGTACGGAAATACACTTTTTCGCGTTAACAAATTGAAATTTTCTGTTGATAAATTTTGAAATTCCGATTTTAAAATTTTAAGCTTATCTTTATCTAAAAATGATGCCAATTTATCGAAACTCGATGCGAGAAATTTGTATGAATCGATGAAACTTAATTTTATTTGATTTTTTGATTCTTCTTCTTCTTCTTTCAGATCAATACTTTTGGTAAACGAAATATATTTTTCCTTGGTTATCGGTAATAACTCGATTTTCCCTTCGAACGCCGTGGCTATTTCCTCGATAATAAAATGAGAATCGTAACCGGATAAATTGTGAAACACTATCGGAATGCAAAAAGAATCTTTATAATTTAGATTACAATTTGAGTGTGTAGGACCTCTGTACCGCCCGGTCAGATGGCAATGATCGCGAACGCGTGTATCGTTTTGCGCGAACGGCTTTTCGCATATATGACAACGAGTGGCGCTATGGAATTTCTCCCACTCTTCGAATGTTAAATTTACCATGGGGACATTTGTTTTTAAAATATTCTTAACGCGAATTGCTAAATTTTTAAGGTCTTCGGCGAAACATGTTATACAATCGGCGCTACGACGCGAATGATACGCTGATAATGAGTCGTCGTACGAACAATGTACATAATAAGCTAAACTAAATACCCGATGGCGTTGATATAATTTTTCTTCTTTCGTCTTGGCCAGGACACATTCCAAGTCGGCGTAGACCACAAATGGAAGCCGTTCCTTCCGATTAGGGTTGCTGAATTCGAGCCACTTGTCCTTGTCGCTCGGCAACCGGACGGCGCAATCGTTTAGCTTTCCGCAATCGACCGTATGCGACTGCAACTTGTTGTCCGAATCAAAATAATGAAGGCATCTGTAAAAGAAAAAAAATTTTAATTAAGATTTATGTAACAAAGTGTATAACTATAATTATCCAAATAATATAAAATAAACTTACCGATCGCAGATATATTTTTGAGTCTTGTGTTTGCTCAGTTGCGAGTTCACGAGCCGGGATAAATTCTTGATCCAAGCGAAATGTCCCACGCTGTTGTCATCTTCAATGTACAGCAGATTCACATGCTTGTCTCGTTTCTGCTGCGAAAGACGTATCGGGACAATGTTTTTGTCTTCGATGTCATACACATTGATTGAAATGTTATTTGCATGTTCAAATTTCTTAATTTGATTAACAGTCACTGGAAACTCAATGTCCCGGAAATTCAGCACTGTCGCGTAATGCGGGTACGATGATTCCCGTTCCGCGTTCCTTTCAGCGGGATACAGAGCGGCGACCACTGCCCACGCGAAACACGCATTGTCCTTTGATTGCACGTTAATCACCGCTCTCTTCATCATAATCTCCCGCGGTAACTTGATGTGACATCCCGCGCGCAAATGATTGTACTTGTTTATATTTACGGTCAAGTTCAGTATTCGCGACAATGCCCACCCGCTATCGCGTTCCTGAAACTCTTCCAGAGACGCTAGGATGGACTCGATAATGCGCTGTTCGTACCACTCGCGTAAATCGGATGTGCGAAAGAGTTCATAGTTTCTCGTATTCACACTTTTATTCGCGTGTTTATCACCCGACACAAATTCACCATTGAATATAGTGTTCACTTTTACACAATTGTGTTTTCTTAGAGCGTCCTGCACATGTTCCAACACAATGTCTTTGGCATCTTCGAGAAATTGGTGCGGTTCGATGTGATTATAATTTATCACCGCACCAGTCGATACGCGACTCTCGAACGCCGTATCAATTTCGCGCCACACAAGTGCATTTTGACGCGCACTACATCCGGCACCCGCGTGTACGAAACGTCCACGTACCGAATTTTTCAAACCTTCGAGGCGCGCGATCCGAGCAATCAGTGATTGTCGATTTCCGATCGATAATCGCGGCCGTTTGATTCGACTTTGCTCTTCCAGCGACTCGATGTACTCGTCGCATCGTTGCTCCCACACAATGTAGTTTTCCAACGAATCAAGCAAAGCGGATTGTTCTCGCAAAATTTGCTCCTCCATATTGCTAACGTACACTTGCAAAATTTAGCGTTTCTAATGACAGGTCTGATGCACTTTAGCTACTGGTGGGGTGCGTCTCTCTATCATGATTTATATATCGTCTCATGCATTGTTTTATCATCGAACATTCTAGAACGATTTCATCTTACAAAAAATTCCCCGTAGTACCCGTGTGCAATTTGGCCTTGATAATTTCACGTTTTGTCACGTACATTTGAAAAATTTAACGTGATTGCATCAGGGGCAGCCGTACATCGGCGTTCGATTTTAGCGCTTTCAGCTAAATCTTTGTCTGGGGATGATGCATGTTTTAACCTTGGCGGTTATTTTTTCACTATTTGTCACATACATTTAAATAATTTTAACATGATTGCATCAGGCGCAACCGTACATCAGCGCTCGATTTTAGCAAATTCAGCTAAATCTTTGTCTAGGGATGATACACATTTTAACCTTGGCAGTTATTTTTTCACTATTTGTCACGTACATTTGAATAATTGTAACGTGATTGCATCAGGCGCAGCCGTACATCGGCGCTCGATTTTTGCAAATTCAGCTAAATCTTAGTTTCGATGCAGATTTTAACCTTGAAAATTTCCCGTTTTGTCACGTACATTTGAATAATTTTGACGTGATTGTATCAGGAGCAGCCGTACATCGGCGCTCGATTTTAGCAATTTCAGCTAAATCTTTGTTCTGAGGATGATGTCATCGCAGCCGTACATCGGCGCGACAAAATTTTGGAGGAAATTAAAATGTTACGTCAGCAATAATCCCCTCTACATCGCAATTTGGGATACTATTTGAATTGATATTGATTCTAATACGATTGCAGTATTGCATCAATCGCGCGTGTGAAAGGTTCACCGCTGAAGAAATATGAATTTCTACGTTCCGATTCGAAACGGTGAAACTCAGCTGTGTAAGAAGCAGAAATGCGACACGTAAGTTTAAATCGTTTAAAAAATTTTTTACTTATTGATTTTTAATATTGTTGTATAATTATTTATATTTTATAGTATTCAGCCTCGTCGTGCAGTTCGCATACTTGGAAGAAGGTACGCTCTAACCCCGACATCGTACAAGTATTTGGACATTGGAATAAGCGTTGGAGCTGTATCGTACGTGGAGCTGATTCTCGGCGATAATCGAGGCAATCAAATAGTGTTACCCTTTTCAACGTGGAATTTGTTGATGCGGAAGCAAGCAGACGTTGAACAATTTCTACAATCGACTGCTCCCCCATTAAGAATTGGAGATTTAACGATTGAAATGTATCAATCGAAAATTGTAAAACTTGCATTATGCGAAAATTCTTTGTACAGGGTGTTGCATCTACATACAGCTCATTATGACGGGTTGCCCATACTAGCAGGCGCGCAAGATCGTTCATAATTGCATAGCTTTGGCGGCACAATCAGTAGCAAATTTTTTCAATAAAATTCGTAGCAAATTGGGATACAATTATGACGGACTTTCGTAGCAATAAGTTAAAATAAAAGCCGAAGTGACAATACAGGTTATAAAAATTTTATCATGAAAATGAAGGATGTCTTTTCTTTTATGAGAAAAAGCCGATCATAGTTGATCATAATTATTAAATAATATAATTTTATTATTTAAATTATTTCTTGCAAAGAATGAAAATCAGTAACAAACATATCTTTGCATATAATAAATTAACAAATAAATTTGATTCACTGCAAATTTAAATAACGACAAAAATGATTATCGATGGATTTTAATATTTATTTAAAAATATTAATAATTAATTAATTAATTGATAATTTAGCATATAAATAATAATTTAATATACTAATTTAATATACTAATTTTTATTGATTGATAATTTAATATACCGATATGCTTTTATGTAATTAATGAGCATTATATTTCTTTATAAATGATACTACTGCATCTTACATAAATCATCAAAATAATTATTATTAAAATTACATTAAGTATTATGCAAAAAGGATTTTAAATTTTTAATAAGAATTTTTTTAGAAGATGTAAATTAGCATCATATTTAATAAATAAACATTTTTTAATAAACATATAAACTTTATTAATATATTGTAGATATATTTATATAATATATAATATATAAACATCTTGTAACATTATTATATTTTTTTCTACAGAAGATGTTCGAAATATCCTCCATTTTCTTCTGCACATAAAGCAATTCTCCGTATTAAACTTTCTCGTACCTTCGATAACATTGTAGGTGTGATTTTTTCACTTGCTACTTGTATTCTTTGCATCAATTCATTTCTATTACGTGGTAATGTCTCGTAAATTTGATCACGTATGTAGCCCCACACAAAAAAATCCATGGGCGTCAAGTCAGGTGAGCGCGGAGGCCATTCCTGCAGAGTACTATGGATGCCTATCCATCTATTAGGAAATCTTTGATTTAAAGTGGTGCGAGCAAGAAGCGATGTGTGAGCAGGATGCCCATCCTGTTGAAATATTATGTTTGGAATTAAAGCCAATGGAACATCTTCTAATAGATACGGCAATGTTTCTACTAGGAAAGCAGAATAAGTTTCTGCTGTAATATTAACATCTTCCGGTAAAAAAAATGGTCCAATAACATAATTATCCAAAATCCCCATCCAAACATTAATATGAAATTGTCCCTGAACATGCGTTTCCTTTCGGCAATGAGGATTTTCCTGCGCATAATGATGTTCGTTATGTCTATTTATGTGTCCATCACTGCGGAAAGTGCATTCATCTGTCCAGAGAATTCTTTTCAAAAAATTATCATTAGCAATATTGTTCAAGTCAACCTGGAACAAAGGTAGATGGTTAGGATTTTGTTTTTAACAAAGTTTTTGAAAGCAAAATGGCACAAACATTATTAAGTACTTACTTGCTCTGAAAGCCAATCACAAAAAGCTTCTCGCCGAGGCAAATCTTGAGGAAATAATCTTTGTGTTGTGTGTCTCTTAAATGGATGCCATCCAAGATTATGTTTAATAATTCTGTGGACTTTAGTATGATCCAATTGTAGTTCATGTCCAATACTTCTCGTACTTGTATGTGGATTAGCAATAACAGCTTCTCTTACTGCATTAATTGTTGCTTCAGCTCGTTGCGATACATGCAATCGACGTTTTGGAGCATGTAACATTCCATGTTGACAAAGTCTAACAAATAAATTTCGAAAAAATCCATGTCCTGGGTGTCGCTTATTTGGATAACGTTGTGCATAGAGAGCAGCGGCTTGTCTTTGATTTTTATGGCATTCTCCATAAATAAGCAACATGTTTGCTAATTCTTCGTTTGTGTAACGCTCCATCATTAAACACATTAAAACGTGACTTCTTGCGATCGAAATGTCGTGAAGATGTCATAGATGATCATAGATGCGTGTTAAAACAATCGATTGATAAAACAACGCAAATTTCACGTTATTTCAATCGCCATTTCATCCGTAACTGTTCGCAAGAAGTCACATTTTAATGTGTTTAATGATGGAGCGTTACACAAACGAAGAATTAGCAAACATGTTGCTTATTTATGGAGAATGCCATAAAAATCAAAGACAAGCCGCTGCTCTCTATGCACAACGTTATCCAAATAAGCGACACCCAGGACATGGATTTTTTCGAAATTTATTTGTTAGACTTTGTCAACATGGAATGTTACATGCTCCAAAACGTCGATTGCATGTATCGCAACGAGCTGAAGCAACAATTAATGCAGTAAGAGAAGCTGTTATTGCTAATCCACATACAAGTACGAGAAGTATTGGACATGAACTACAATTGGATCATACTAAAGTCCACAGAATTATTAAACATAATCTTGGATGGCATCCATTTAAGAGACACACAACACAAAGATTATTTCCTCAAGATTTGCCTCGGCGAGAAGCTTTTTGTGATTGGCTTTCAGAGCAAGTAAGTACTTAATAATGTTTGTGCCATTTTGCTTTCAAAAACTTTGTTAAAAACAAAATCCTAACCATCTACCTTTGTTCCAGGTTGACTTGAACAATATTGCTAATGATAATTTTTTGAAAAGAATTCTCTGGACAGATGAATGCACTTTCCGCAGTGATGGACACATAAATAGACATAACGAACATCATTATGCGCAGGAAAATCCTCATTGCCGAAAGGAAACGCATGTTCAGGGACAATTTCATATTAATGTTTGGATGGGGATTTTGGATAATTATGTTATTGGACCATTTTTTTTACCGGAAGATGTTAATATTACAGCAGAAACTTATTCTGCTTTCCTAGTAGAAACATTGCCGTATCTATTAGAAGATGTTCCATTGGCTTTAATTCCAAACATAATATTTCAACAGGATGGGCATCCTGCTCACACATCGCTTCTTGCTCGCACCACTTTAAATCAAAGATTTCCTAATAGATGGATAGGCATCCATAGTACTCTGCAGGAATGGCCTCCGCGCTCACCTGACTTGACGCCCATGGATTTTTTTGTGTGGGGCTACATACGTGATCAAATTTACGAGACATTACCACGTAATAGAAATGAATTGATGCAAAGAATACAAGTAGCAAGTGAAAAAATCACACCTACAATGTTATCGAAGGTACGAGAAAGTTTAATACGGAGAATTGCTTTATGTGCAGAAGAAAATGGAGGATATTTCGAACATCTTCTGTAGAAAAAAATATAATAATGTTACAAGATGTTTATATATTATATATTATATAAATATATCTACAATATATTAATAAAGTTTATATGTTTATTAAAAAATGTTTATTTATTAAATATGATGCTAATTTACATCTTCTAAAAAAATTCTTATTAAAAATTTAAAATCCTTTTTGCATAATACTTAATGTAATTTTAATAATAATTATTTTGATGATTTATGTAAGATGCAGTAGTATCATTTATAAAGAAATATAATGCTCATTAATTACATAAAAGCATATCGGTATATTAAATTATCAATCAATAAAAATTAGTATATTAAATTAGTATATTAAATTATTATTTATATGCTAAATTATCAATTAATTAATTAATTATTAATATTTTTAAATAAATATTAAAATCCATCGATAATCGTTTTTGTCGTTATTTAAATTTGCAGTGAATCAAATTTATTTGTCAATTTATTATATGCAAAGATATGTTTGTTACTGATTTTCATTCTTTGCAAGAAATAATTTAAATAATAAAATTATATTATTTAATAATTATGATCAACTATGATCGGCTTTTTCTCATAAAAGAAAAGACATCCTTCATTTTCATGATAAAATTTTTATAACCTGTATTGTCACTTCGGCTTTTATTTTAACTTATTGCTACGAAAGTCCGTCATAATTGTATCCCAATTTGCTACGAATTTTATTGAAAAAATTTGCTACTGATTGTGCCGCCAAAGCTATGCAATTATGAACGATCTTGCGCGCCTGCTAGTATGGGCAACCCGTCATAATGAGCTGTATGTAGATGCAACACCCTGTACATGAAACCAGAAACATTATTACATTTATTTAATTTTGAAAATTGTATCGATCATATGCACAATTGGTTATGCGAGAATACGTATCTCGTAAATGAAAAATTTAAACAATTTGAAACTGTATTACAACGTAATAATATTACTACTGTATGCGATGCTGTAAAAACGATACGTGAGAGTGATGTCTTTGACAGCGAATCATTGATCGATTGCGAATTATTAACATGTGCTGTAAACGGTATTCTTTACAATGCATGCAATAAATAATTATTTTTATTCCATCTATGATTTTATTTCTTTCCTTCCATATGAATAAGAATAGTCGACAATTTTTCTCAACACGCTCCGCCAAAGATGTAGAGAAATGCTGAGGTAGATGAGACGCGATGCTCTAGTTGGAATGAGACGCGAGATATTAAAAAGATATATAATGAAGAGGAGTCTGCTGTACTAGAGTATCATTTCTTTCGTTGTTCTTTGCGTTTTGTTAGTCTTGTGTGTTACGTTAGTGCAATGGCCGAAGAAGACGTAATTTTCATCGATGATGAAGATATGGATGATGATGATTTGATGGATCCTGTTGAAGAGGAAAATGCGATAGAGAGACAACCTGAAACCCGTTTTCTGATTAGTGATGTTGAAGAATTACTTCAAATAGAGCGGGAACAACTTTCGAAGAAGAATCTGGAAACTTCAGTTGTACAATTTATAAGACATCAAGAGCTTGGCTTAAAAAAACCCCGCACAATTTCGTTGAACAGATTTCTCAAAACTCGAAAATCTTGTGCGAACTCAGTTAAAAAATGTTATGCAAGTTTTTGTATTGAATGTATATTTGCCGAAGATCCTAATCACACTAAAGTAAAATGTTTCGGAAATAGACTTTGTATAGATTTTGAACTACTAAAAGAGATTGAAAAGTTAGAAGAATATGATCATGAGAATAAGCTACGGCAAAACTTGGAAACGTTGAAGGTAAAAATATTTTTGTTGATGTGTAATAAATTTAAAACATTTACAATTATTATGTTTAATTTCAGAGTTTACGAGAATATATGAACAGTCGACGAGAGGATAAACAGATATGCGAATCCAAACCTGTGCGAAAATATAAATTGAGAGTATTGCATATAGATGAGAATGGAGAATATTACTGGTAACATACCATTTATATTATGTCATGAAGTATCCTAAAATAAATTATTAAAATCTAATAAAATATGTATCTTTTCTTTTATAGAAGCGGTCTCCCCTTAGCCCGGCGCAACGCCTCCCCAGCCTGGCGCATCATCCCTTAAACTTCCTGGAGCGACCCCTTAGCCTTCTAGGAGCGGCCTCACTCCCCCCCCCGCACCACCAAATTATTTTTATTATTATTTTATTATTATATTTTATTTTATTTTATTAATCATAATTTAAGCACATACACACACACACACACACACAAATTGTATAAAATACACACATTTTTAATAAATTTATATTTTATATTTTGATTTAAAAAAAAAAATTTAATTATTTATGCGCCTCTCCATGCGTTCCCTGCGTCTCTCTTGCGTCTCTTTCGCGCTAGTTTTAAGTATCGCTATCATACTCGTTAGTTGTAAGTCTCGCGATATTATCGTTCTCTCTTGCACGCGTCATCTTCGCGCTATCGTTCTCTCTCGCACGCGCTAGTTGTAAGTCTTCGCGCTATCGTTCTCTCTTTCGCGCGCGCACTAATTGTAAGTCTCGCGATATTATCGTTCTCTCTCTTGTACACGTCGTCTTGGCGCTATCGTTCTCTCTTTCATATGCGTTCTCTCTCGCACGCGTTGTTATTCTCGATATTATCGTTCTCTCTCTTTCGCTTAGAATATACTCGTTGTTCACTTACCTTTGTGTCCTTCTCCCACCTATACGTCGTCCTTGTCCCACGTTAACGCCATCCTTGTCGCACTCGTAGCACTGTCCTCTTCATACACTTTGCACTGTCCTTTTCTCATACGTAGCGCTGTCATTCTCACACGACCGTCCATCGGTCGCACCGCGGATCCCCCTTCACCGCGCGGACCCCCTCGTCCATCGCTCGCGCCGCGGATCCTCCTTCACTGCGCGGACCCCTTCGGCCATCGCTCGCGCCGCGGATCCCCCTTCACCTCGCGGACCCCCTCGCCCATCGCTCGCGCCGCGGATCCTTCTTCATTGCACAGACCCCCTCGTCCATCGCTCGCGCCGCGGATCCCCCTTCACTGCGCGGATCCCTTCGTCCATCGCTCGCGCCGCGGATCCCCCTTCACTGCGCGGACCCCCTCGTCCATCGCTCGCGCCGCGGATCCCCCTTCACCTCGCGGGTGACGTCACCCACTGCGCGCCGCGGTTCCTCCTTCCCCGCGCGTGACGTCACTCCCCCCCCGCACCGCGGTTCCCCTCGCGCCTCCCCCTCCCCCCTGAGAGGACCTGAGTTAGAACCCCCTTAGTATCACTACTTATATACAATATTAAAATTCCCCATCATTACGCAACCTATTGTGGTATTCTTAACAAATTTTTATTTCATTTCATTAACTTTTACAATTTTAGGACGCCAAGCTATTCTTGGCGAAGACTTAGTTATTCGCAATTTCCCTAGTCTTTCTCCTCTACTATTGTAGGGTTCAGTCTGAGTTCCTCTAGATCGTTTATTTGATGAACGAGGTGTTCTTGGAGGAGAGGAACAAGGCGTTGCAGGGATCGGAGAAAATGTCCTCGCAGTCAAATCTATAGGGATAAGTCTCCAAGGAAGGAATTGGATAATCTTTCGAGGATCGGTTGGCATCTGGAAGGTCTCGAGGATCCCGATGATCTGGAAGGTCTCGGGGATCTGGAAGATCTCGAAGATTCCGAGGATCTGGAAGGTCTCTGTGATCTGGTAGATCTCGAGGATTCAGGGGATCAGGAAGGTCTCGGTGTTCTCGAGGATGCCGAGGATCTGGAAGGTCTCGGTGATCTTGAAGATTCCGAGGATCTGGAAGGTCTCGGTGATCTCGAGGATTCCGAGGATCTGGAAGGTCTCGGTGATCTCGAAGATTCCGAGGATCTGGAAGGTCTCGGTGATCTCGAGGATTCCGAGGATCTGGAAGGTCTCGGTGATCTCGAAGATTCCGAGGATCTGGAAGGTCTCGGTGATCTCGAGGATTCCGAGGATCTGGAAGGTCTCGGTGATCTGGGAGATCTCGAGGATTCCGAGGATCTGGAAGGTCTCGGGGATCTGAAAGATCTCGAGGATCCTGAAGATCTAGATGGTCTCGGTGATAAGGTATACCACAAGGGTTTTCAAAAAGGACAAAAAGATTATTCGCTGAGTAGCTAGAAGCTATTTCTGCGAGGTTACAAGTTGGTTGGAAAGTCGTTGACCGCATCTTCTTTTATATACTTTCCAATGTTTTTCAATAGCGAGAAAATTATCTTATCTGTCGCGCCCTTCAGCGGCATAAATTAAAATTGAGATTAATTATATATTGAGATTGCGCCAACTTCATTACGCTGGTCAGCACTTATCGAGACCGCGCTCGGTGTGGCGAGCGCCAGGGACGCCACATTATGTACGAAATTTTTAATGTCATTCCGTTACCAACAACCGATTATAAAAACAAATTTGCATATATAGAAATAGAGAATAAGCTAATGATTGTAAATAAAGAAATGCGTACCTACTTAAGTTTAACGAAACAAGATCTAACTAATTGTATAGATAAAAATAAACAATACATATGCGAAAGCAATCATCCGATATATTTAAATATAAATATAATTTAAATTTAAATATAAATACGCCATGCGAAATAAAAATATATGTATACGAAACAGATTATCGAGAATATTGTAACGTAAAACACGTAACAGTAAACCATACGATATGGATTGACTTACGTCAACCACACTCCTCGTTGTATTCGACTGCATCCGAACAGCAAGTCACAATAAAATGCGATAAGCACCCTGATTATAAGAAAATAATTAGAAATACTGGTCGAATTACCCTACGTGACAATTGTAAAATGACATCAACAGACATAATATTACAGACTAAAACAATTACATATACTTCAGAAATCGAAGAATTTCAACCCGAATATAATATAACAATCTTTAAAGATAACAACTATACAAATGACAGACAAAAACTTAAAAGCATAGTAAATAATCCAACAGAACTAAAGGAACTAAATAACAAATTAGAAAAGATAAATAAAAATTTAAATAGTAACGAAAATAACTTCTTTAAACAAAAAACATTTATATATCCAATGGCTTCCAGTGAAATAACCACTATAATTATTATAATAGTAATAATATGGATAATTGTCCAATATAAAAAGAAGAAATCTAAAAAACCGACTGTTACAATAATAGACGAAACTGACAAACCATACGGAATGCCTAGACCAATATTAAGAAGAACTAAGAGCACACGATTTTAGAATAAATAAATTTTAATTTAAGAAACGATTATAATGAATATTATGGAAATATATTGTATTTAAAATAAGGATAGGCATATGTAAATTTAGAAGATAGAAAAACTCCGTTTACAACCTCCGTTTTTCTTTTCCAATGGGGGAGGGATGTTATAGTCTGAAAGACTATAACTTATTATTTCATTATAATGGAATATATAATAGAACATTCGCGAACCGCGCAAAACCGCCATCTCAGCAAACCACGCGCGAGAACGCTTGCCGAAAACGCGAAAGACGCTAACGAAGGGATTCGACTTTGAATTTCCTTCGCTTGCATTTGGACTTTGGACGCCACGAAGAACCTCCATGACCATACATGGTCATGTCGCTAGGCGATCCCCTCCAAAACACCCCCGAAACCAAGGGAATAAAAGCCGTCCACCGCGAATCCGTGGCGGACAGTCGTTAATAGTAAACCAATCATTAAATAGTGGGAAACCGAGAGCTAACTGCTATACTGTGCAACGATTCACTCAAAAAATTGTTAAACGCTCTAAATCTAAAAACGAAGCGACACAGAAAAGGACGACAATAAGGAAAGAAGGCTTGTAAAGAAACCAACTAAAAATAAGATACGAGAATCAATTTGTATAAGAAAAATCTTAGAATAAAAAATCGTTGTTAACTAATCCAAGGATTCGATTCGATTCTCTCGGCTACCCCACACCCCGTGCCGCGCCGGGCACAACAGTGCTATATATGATGTTTAAACTGAGAAAAGATTTGTAGTAATTTAATATATGTGTCGATTAAGATAAAATATTATGGAAATAAGGAAAATATAGAACAAATATTTGGAATAAGGACAGATTAGGTTGTAAATAAATAATACTAATATCTGGCTTCGTCAATAAGTAATTATATATTAATATAATTATACCAGAATGAAAAACAAATTGACTAATAAATAGAAGTATACATATAGATGTTATTCGCGAAACCAGATAGTAGCTTCATTTCAAATAACATGTATAACGTTTTTTATTTAGACTTATACATAAAAATTTTAATGTTTAATTGTAATTAAACATATCTGTATATAACACATGCAAGTGACTTTTTTTGCAATATCGTTCTAAGTTTGAGATAATCCCTTATAGTAAGCTATCTCTTCTGTGTACTAATTTTAGTCTCCATGATTATTTAATAATTTTATCCATATTTCTTATTGTATGTAACATAGAACGTGTATTTAAATTCGAAATTTAGAAAAAAAATTTATTTCTCGTTGACATTATTAAGCATGACGTAAAGATTGCATTCACAGTTAAAAAAATTGCATAAATGAAAGACTAGCAAATCTTATCACGGGGAAATCTATATGTAGATTTCCTTGAAGTGTATGAGTGTGTATGTTACGTCTCTTTTTCTGTAATTATATGTTTATACTAATTGTATTTTTATAGACGTCTCTTTTGATTGTGATTTATTCAAAATCACTGTTTTATATTTTTATGTGATTTGTTATATCTGCACGATATTCATTTACATTTCTTTCCCTTTAATTATATATGAATATTTATATATGAATATCGTGTGCCAACGAGTAATGAGATAAACATAAATGCATTTCCTTAAAATATTTATATTATTCGTATTTTAAGATATCATTAATAGTATTTAACATTTAAATATGATTTCCCAATTTCATGACATGCTCGCATTATAATTTTTTGTTTTATTTTTTTGTCTTTTCGTGATAAATTTGCTAGTCTCAAACATTTATGCAATAATTTTAACTGTGATTGCGATCTTCCATGACATTGGGAATTGCATATTTCTTTTTCCCGTTATTGAATAGAAAATGTCAGTAAATTAAAAATCAGTTTTAAATTAATTAGTACAACAATCTTTAAAATATATTTAATGATTTTTAAGATACTAATAATATAAAAAAATGAAGGAAACATTTTCGTACTTTTATGTAAGTTACAATAAAAATTTAAAGTACGTTCTATGTTACTTATTTTCTTTATTTTATAATATTGTAATCTTTTTATAAAACTTTACTTATTTGACAAATTTTTTATTTTTCTTTTAAATGTATTTACTGCCTTTGCAGCGTGATTATTGTATCGCGTACGGGAATATATTTTAACTGTCATTAAAAATTTTAACGCTTGCATGCGGTGATTGTAACACTTATCATTTATATCAAACCATCCGGCATGCATTTTATTTGTTGCATACATACCTTCATTCGTAATCTTCTCAAGAATCTGTGTGGATGCCCAATGATGTTGCCACGTACGATTGAAGCTCATCAACTGTGTTTTAATTATATTTATAAAGAGGCTTGTTGGTCGAGTTAATTTTGTAACTGTTGGAGCATCCTTGTCTACGTTGGGATATTCACGGTATTCAATGTATCTTTCATTTGGCGTTGCGTCCTCCATTGGCGTTTTTAACATTGTTGTACGACAATTCTCATAATTATTTTTCTCAATACATCGTCGTGCGACATACCCTGCAAAATATGTTATTGCATTATCATCATAATTATTAAGTATACTTACATTATTTATGTCCACATCATATTCCTCAAGAATGTCTGAATGTTTGTCAAGTAATTCTGTTACTAAATCGGCATCATTAACATCGTCTTCAATCATCAATAGCAACATCATCAACAGCAACAACATTATTTGCACTCATACAATTTTCAACTGTCTTAATAATTTGATTCAGTTTATTAATGAGAGCTTCACTTTCAGAGCATTGCACATTGCCTTTATCGCTTGTCTGAATGTAACCAGTGGATAATATATGTCTAATTGATAGTCGAACCATTCTTGCTGTTGGATTTGGATTAAATCCTCCTCGTTGCCGAAGTTTTGAAAATAAATGTTCCACTAAATCCTGGTTGCATAAACCTGTTGCAAGTTCAAATTCTTCATTTTTACTTGCAAGTTCTTTATACAAAGCAAGAATTGCTTTTATCGTAATGATAAAACCTTTGAAACAAGGAACTTGATATATTCTGTCCGAAAATTTTGACCATCCTGAACACCACTGCACAAAGTTTGATAACAGATCTTCAATATCTGGATTTTTCTTTGATAATGATCGTTTTCCGCCGAATGTGACATTAAAACTGTAGGAGTTGCAAGCATCAATTACGCTGTTCATATGCTCTGCAAAATCTGCTGTCGCTTCCCATGTATTTGAATTTAATTCTTTTGAGTCACCGGCTATTTTAATTGCACATGCGAATGTATGGCTAAATAATTGAAACGCTCTTTTTACATTCATTGCTTCAAAACAATTTGGATGAATATGTGCCCTTGAATATGGGACAATAAATTAGAGCCTCCTTTTGTCGCATTATCAATACTCCAGGTTTTCACAAAATCAGAATGTGATGCAATTATTTCTCCTTTGCAATATATATTGTCATGTGTTCTAAAAAAACTCGCTAATCTTTTTACTAGATGCGGAAAATCGTATGAAGTATAATATTTTTTATTATTATATTGGGTTGTCCGGAAAGTCCGTGCGGATTTTTAAGCAAAATTCGAATGAAAAAATTTTATTGTTAAAAGTTATTTCATTCTGTGATATATGCACCATTATTTTGCACAATACTTTTCCATCTTTCGGGTAATTTCATAATTCCTCTCTCATAGAAGTCTTGGGTTTTTTCGGCGAAGAAGCTGTCCAAGTAGTTTTTGAGGAGTTGCAAAGAAGCAAAGTTCAAACCATTAATTGAGTTTTGTAGCGACCGAAATAAATGAAAATCCGAGGGTGCAATGTCGGGGGAATACGGTGGATGAGGCAAAACATCCCAGCCAAACGCCAATAATTTTTGGCGAGTCTGCAAACTTGCATGAGGTCTGGCGTTATCATGATGAAAAACGACGCCTTTCCTATTGATCAATTCCGGACACTTTTTGGCGATTTCTATCTTCAATTTATCCAACTGTGAACAGTACTTGTCCGAATCGATGGTTTCGTTGTCCGGTAGTAGCTCATAATATACTATCCCCTTCCAATTCCACCAAATGCAGAGCATTACCTTTTTCGGATGTAAGCCTGCCTTCGAAGTGGTTAATGGCGGTTCACCTCGCTTGCTCCACGACCTTTTACGCTCGACATTATTATAAATTATCCACTTTTCGTCGCCTGTTATGATGCGTTTTAAAAATGAATCGTATTCATTGCGTTTGTATAGCAAATCGCTGGTGGAAATGCGGTCAATACGATTTTTCTCAGTTAAGTTGTGCGGCACCCAAACATCAAGCTTTTTTACCATCTGGAGCTTGTTTAAATGTTCGGAAACAGTTGATTTGCCAATGTTTAACCTCGCTGCGATTTCCCGAACTGTGATCTGCCGCTCGGAATCGATTAAAGCTGTTATTTGGTCGACATCAGTGGTGACTGGCCGACCAGAGCGAGGAGCATCTTCAATATTCATTTCTTCTGAACGAAATTTAGCAAACCACTTCTGACACATGCGATCACTTACGGCATCTTCCCCGTATACGGCACATATTTTTTTTCGAGTTTGTGTCGCGTTCTTTCCTTTACGGAAATAAAAAAGCATTATGCATCGAAAAAACACGTTATTTCCTTCCATCTCTAAACTAATGTCAAGTAAAAAGTTTTTAATTTATTGGGATAATTAATATCACTAAGTATGCGTTGAAATGTCACTAATCAAAACACGAAAGCATTTGACATATCACATCGACATAAACTTGTAAAATTCGCCTTTGAACGACATCTATTGAGAAATCCGCACGAACTTTCCGGACAACCCAATATATAAAATATGGATTTTCTACATCAACGCCTAGTTGATTATAAGTGACTTGATTATTTGTACCTTGATCACATGTCAAAAGTTTCACATTCGCACCTGTGTCATTCAATTTATCTAGACACATCTCAACTAAGTGAATTATTTCATGTGATTTCATACATTTACCTGGAAGAAAATATGCCAATGGTTGTCGCCATGGATGACGTGCATTTAAGCTATCAAGGCAAAAGACAAAAACGCACTTCGTTCTTTCTGTTTGTCTGCCCAAAGGTCGTAGATCAACAAAACCTTTTATTTCGTCTAATTTTGAGGAATATTCTTCATAGCTTTTAATAGACATCTCGTCCCATTTCAAGGCACACACTCTTTCTTCTTCAGGAATTTGTGCAATTTTTTCTTTTAATTTTTGAAATATAATCACAAAATCCTGGTTTTATATTATATTCTTCTACCCATCTTCTAATTGTTCTTTGTCCAGGGAAATTGCAACCTGCTTTCTTCAAACGGCAAAATGCTGACGCTGAATAATAATATAATTGTTTTGAAAGTATTTTCTCTTCCTCAGTATATCGTGTATGTGGTGTATGTGCAGTTGTAAATGTATCATGGTCTTTGTTACAGGATGCAGTTCTTGTGCATTTATTAAATTTTTTAGCTCTTTTTTCTTTTCTTTCTTTTTATTTGAATTTTTACACTTACATGTTTGTGCCATCCTTTAAATTCGAAATTCTAAGCGCTTAATTTTTTGCCGCAAATTCAAATTCTCAATTTTCAATGCTTTGTTTTTTGCTTTTAGATCACTTTTTTCTTTATTATTTCTTGCAATGCTATCATCTTTGCATTCAACATTTCTTTCATTGCTTTTACATTCAATATCTTGATGTATGAGTGGTTCCAAATGCATTCATTCCATTACGTTTTCTTCTTCCGCAGATATTTCGAAATTTAAAGCTGCAGGCCTGTATGTCCGTAGAGCACACTCTTCAGATATTTGTTCCTCCATTATTAGATTTTCATCGTTAGGTGAAAGTGCTTCTGTAATATCTCTTTGCATTTCACCTACTTCAACATTTTCGTTTGCAGAATTTGAGCCAGCGTTTTCATACGCAATTGGTATAGCATCCTTTCTTAATCGTATTTTTGTTGCGTTTGTAAATGATGTCATAACGAAATGATCTTCACATATTCCTAATTTTCTAAGGGTATTGGCAGACAATTTTTCCAACTTTGTATTTCCTGTAACAAAAATATAACTTATTATGAAAATTACGATTACATGCTTACTTCAAGCTGACATAGCAATTGGTATACCGAGTGTTTGGTAAAAAAAATTTTCTATGTCAGGCGTGTCAGTTATAATCAATTCGATAAAGCGCTACTTCGTAATAGCGCATAACAGTGCACGTAAGATGTCTGCTAGTCACGCGCTGACCCGAGTTCGAATCTCACTGTCATTTTTTTTTTATTTTATGAAATAATAAAATAACAAATAATATGTATTGAATTTGGGAACAGAAAAGGCAAAAAATTAATAAAATAATGACAATTATTGCACAAAAACATATGTAACCTGTATTGTGTATCCATGTATTGCATCTTGTATCCTTCTGCAATGGAAATCAGAATAGCCGTTTCCCATGCGAAAATCTCCCATTCTTACACTCTTTGTACTTCTTACGCACTTATCATAATAACTATCTACAGGGCACTGACTCGACATGTTTATTAAAATGCAAAACAAAAAAATATAAAAATAAAATTAAAAGAACTTAAAAGTAAAAATAAAAGAGAAATACAACACGTGATAAAATAAAAAATTAAAATTAAAAATAAAAAATTACACAACCGACACAATAAAAGCATACACGCACGTACGTGTACACAAAGAAATATTTACAAATAATGTGTCGTATTCTATAAAAGAAACGATAACACGTGTTGCAAAATACACAGATCTCATAGATCGTTAAAAAAATATAAATTTATAACAATAGAACAGATCTGGTATGCACAGATAATGAAGCACCGCAGAATCGAACGTCACTTGTAAAGCTCGCTACGCTGACTGATTATTTCCATTGTGTTGTCGCGCATTACTTGTTTCATAGCCGCGCTTGTCAAATAGCCGCGAAATCACCACAATGAAACGTAATTCTTTTACATGAGCCAGGATGATATTTATTATAAAAACATGAAAAACATAATGTAATACAATATCTAGCGCATTGGATGTTGTATTGTGCCGTATATGTGTGAATAATCTTATTGAAACTTTATTTTTTTACAAGAAAACTGTTCACAGCATTCGATACATTAGATGTTGTATTACATTATGTTTTTCATGTCTAACACTAACACGCAAATGCATCAAAGTAAGATATCATTCGCATCATCGATATGTATATTTTTCAAATTAATTATTTAAAAAATATATAAAATAAAACATTAATAATATAAGAGTTGCAAGCATTTATAAAATACAGATATAATTATTTTAAATAAAAAGAAAAGGTTTTATTAAAAAACATTTTTAATAAATGTCTTTATAATAAATAAATAAATTTTTTTCTATGTATTGGGCGCTCGAAATCGTCTCGAAATCCTATCCGAATTATATAAAATATAGCGCGCGAAAGATGAGACGGGGCCAACAAGGGATGGAAGGAGACATGAGCTTTGCGATAGAAAATCACCGCTCGCCTCATGCCTACCGTCGCATGATCTGCCATCATTGGTGAGACAAAAGCAGAACGATAGATTATCGGTTCTTGTTTAACTCTCATGTCCATCTCATGTGAATAGTTCGGATATAAACCATAGCTTGGACATGAACCATAGCTCAGACACGAACCATGTATTATTATTGACTGTAATGGATGTAGTTGACGTCCACTTTGTCGGGGGGCGCATTAGGACAATATGCCCGTTAAAGCGAGGTGGCCGCTCTCAGGTTTCTCTCTGGTTCGGCCCTGCTGCCAGCACTAAGGGCTTTTACACATTTTTAGGATGCGTTACACTTATTAAAAATCAACTGACACGATAACCAATATCTACCAATCTATTTATAATTAGTTCCTGAGAGCGAATGATTGATTGTTAATGTGCAAAAATCTTATAAAATGACAAATTATGCGCAGTTCTGCCGATATCTTGTCAAATTTAACTATTTATGATATACATAAATGGATTTATAATAAATAAATAAATATATATATATATATATATATATATATATATATATACAGGGTGAGTCATTTTAATCAATACACTCGAATATCTCGAAAACAGCACTCTTCAGAAAGAAATGTTTCAAACAAAAATTGTAGGGTGTGAACAAAAAGTGCATTGCAAATTACACATTTTTTATTATAAACAATCATACGTTTTCTTTGCACCAATAGTTTTGTCTCATTATCCAGTGCATAAAAGTATTAGGGTAAGACTACCGAAAACTAAATATTTTACGAGATATTTTGCATTTTATATCGAAGTACTGCAAACTTTGAAGCCTTATAACTCAAAAAGTACTTAATGAAAAAACATTTGTCTGTAGTGTTTTGGAAAGCTCTCGAGATAAGCTACAAGAATATGTAATGAAAAATAGTGGGTTCAATTTAAGAAATTGAAGGTGACTTTTATGTGACCTTCAAATGACTTTCCAAGGTCAAACCAATGCTACCATCTTATGTCCCCCTTCACACCCTACAATTTTTGTTTGAAACATTTCTTTCTGAAGAGTGCTGTTTTCGAGATATTCGAGTGTATTGATTAAAATGACTCACCCTGTATATACAGGGTGGGGCATTTATCTTGAGACAAGATAATATCTCGATTGGAGTCGATTATTTTGAAAAAAGTTTTAGACAAAAGTTGTAGGGCATTAAAGAGGCTATCGAAAGGTCCATATTACAACTTCCGGTCTAGACCGGAAGTGGTGTTTTTTGATCAGAATTCGTTTTTTTAAATGGAAACACCCATTTTTTGCCGCGGATTTCGATTGGAAATCGAAAAAAAAATACTTTTTGTTATTATTTTTTCGATTTAACCCATATTTTGGCCATAAAAAACAAAAAAAACACAAAAATCTTGAGATAACGGAGTACCTTATTGGAATCCCTTTTTTAACTTTAAGGTTGAAAAACTGTACAACTATTAACTACTTTTAGCACTACCCAGGAATAACGACGTGGACGTAGTAGTTTTTTATCCCCTTTGGGATGCTTGTTTTAGGTGAGTCCCCTTGCCTCTCACAATTTGGTATGATTGTCTTATCTGTTTGAAATTAATTTAATTTAATAAGTGCTCAAATTGGCGACCTTCGACTTCAATGCACTTATTGATCCGAACTTTCATAAATCGTACACAACTGCGGAGTACATCAGGTGATATTTTGGCACAAGCATTTCGGATTCGTTGCATCATATTTTCACGAGATGTTGGCACTTCTTTGTAAACTTCGCTCTTTATGTAACCCCATAAATAAAAGTCTGGAGACGTAAGGTCTGGAGATCTTGCTGGCCAATTTACTGGACCCCCTCTACCGATCCAGCGTCCATTGAATTCGCGATCCAAAACTTCACGAGCAGTTCGGGAGTAATGCGATGGACATCCATCGTGTTGAAACCACATTTGTTGTCTTACATTTAAGGGTACGTCCTTAAGTAAAAGCGGAAGTTGATTTTGTAAAAAATTACGATATGTTTCGCCGTTTAAATTGCCTTCAATGAAGTATGGACCTACTATCTTGTCACCAGCTATTCCACACCAAACGTTCACAGACCATTGACGCTGATGCTCAACTTCACGTAACCAATCTGGATTTTGAATACTCCAGTAGTGCATGTTATGTCTATTAACCGTGCCGTGGTTCGTAAAAGAGGACTCATCTGAAAATAGGACTTTAGCAAAGAAATTAGGATCTTGTTGTATTTGTTGACATGCCCATTGACAAAAGATAACTCGGTTCTGAAAATCATTATCATGAAGTTCTTGATGCAACGAAATGTGATAGGGATGATATTTATAACGTTTTAATATCCTGCCTACACTACGTCGCGAAATTCCAGAATCGCGTGCAATTTGTCGAGTACTGACATGAGGGTCAACATTTACTGCAGCTAATACAGCAATTTCATTGTCAGTTCCAGTAACTAGGTTTCGACGGGCTCTTTTTCTCTTAGACACACTTCCCTCTTGTAGAAATTGTGTAACAACCCGATAAAAAGATGCTCGAGATCGCACATTATCCGGAAAACGTTCAGCATAAAGTGTAACGGCATCGTCAACATTTCTACCACATTCACCATAAATAAGAATCATTTCTATCTTCTCTTCTACAGAAACAGCCTCCATTTTAAAAAAAAGTTTTGCACTGACAAAATTTGAAAAGATAATCTGATTTCAGAAAAAAAATTAGAATAAATGAAATGGGGTAAATATCCCCTATATTAAATTTAAAAACTCACGAAAAAAGAAAACGAAAATACAAAAAAATGTCAATTATGCCTTTTCAAAGTAATCCGTTAAATCTTTTTCTAGTTTATTAAGTTTAGATTAAAAATCACCACCCCATGAAAAAGTAATCTGTACTTTACATGTGATATATGCTATCCAAAGTGTTTTGGCCTCCTGGACACAACTCTAACAAAGTACTCCGTTATCTCAAGATTTTTGTGTTTTTTTGTTTTTTATGGCCAAAATATGGGTTAAATCGAAAAAATAATAAGAACAAAAAGTATTTTTTTTTCGATTTCCAATCGAAATCCGCGGCAAAAAATGGGTGTTTCCATTTAAAAAAACGAATTCTGATCAAAAAACGCCACTTCCGGTCTAGACCGGAAGTTGTAATATGGACCTTTCGATAGCCTCTTTAATGCCCTACAACTTTTGTCTAAAACTTTTTTCAAAATAATCGACTCCAATCGAGATATTATCTTGTCTCAAGATAAATGCCCCACCCTGTATACCGGGTGTTTCAGACCACCCGTCCCACCCTTTTAAAACGTAGGGATGTGCTTGTACAAAAAAATGGCTCAGACGAAATTTGCATGATTTCGAGGGATCTATCTGATGGTGACCTTGAATTCGATCTTGAGATCGACCTTCAAGGTTATTTGAAGGTCAAAGTATTTTTTTTAAATGTGAACCCCTATTTTTGATTGTATATTCTTATAGCTGACCTCGAGAGCTTTCCAAAACACTATAATAAAATATTTTTCCCTCAAGTATTTATCGAGTTATGAGGCTTCAAATCATTTCTTAATTTTACATAAACCGTAAAATATCTTGTAAAATATTCACTTTTCGATTATTTTACCTTAATACTTTTATGTACAAAATAATGAGAGGAATCAATTGGCGTAAAGAAAACATATAGTTGTTTTTAAGAAAAAATATGTAATTTGCAATTAACAATTCCATATTTTTTCTTAAAAACAACTGTATGTTTTCTTTACACCAATTGATTCCTCTCATTATTTTGTACATAAAAGTATTAAGGTAAAATAATCGAAAAGTGAATATTTTACAAGATATTTTACGGTTTATGTAAAATTAAGAAATGATTTGAAGCCTCATAACTCGATAAATGCTTGAGGGAAAAATATTTTATTATAATGTTTTGGAAAGCTCTCGAGGTCAGCTATAAGAATATACAATCAAAAATAGGGGTTCCCATTAAAAAAAACATTTTGACCTTCAAATAACCTTGAAGGTCGATCTCAAGGTCGAATTCAAGGTCACCATCAGATAGATCCCTCGAAATCATGCAAATTTCGTCTGAGCCATTTTTTTGTACAAGCACATCCCGACGTTTTAAAAGGGTGGGACGGGTGGTCTGAAACACCCGGTATATATATATATATATTGTCACGTCCGGCGATCCATAGATCCTTAGATCTAGGAGAAATTTTTTCCTTTTTCTATCCTCCATCCAATAAGCTACAAGCACAAACTAACATGAAACTAAGAGAGACACGCTTATACGTCACCTATAATAAAATACCAATCTGAGAGAGAGAGATATATATATATATCTATATATATATATATATATATATATATATATGTATATGAATCATCTATACGAGCGAGATAGACTTATGTGTAATACTTAGGAAAGACAAGGACCGATATAAGGAAGTCCTTTTAAAAATAAGCTTCTTTTATATAAATATATTGTAAAACATGTCCAAAGATTAGAGAGAATCTATTTATGTAAAAATCATGATAAATGACCAATATTTTAAATAATCAAATAGTTATTGTAATTCTTTGGAAAGGGTCATTTATCGTAATTTATGTAAGACACGACCTTGCAAGCAATGCATTCAGAGAACCAACTAATATGTATTCTTAGAAAAACTTTCTCTTAAGGACCACCCAAGAAGTTCGCAAAAATCCATTTCATAGCTAAAGAATTTGTTCTTAAAACTCCATCATAAATTATCCCTACTATTCAATTTTAAAAGAGTATAAAAACTCTTCCAACAACGGAACAAGAGCTCTGTTCAACCTCATTCTTGCTCAGTTTTAGATCAGTCAGTCAGTCAGTTCAGATTCACTCTGGACTTAAACCCACTCAGATTCTTATTCATACTGTAAACTGCTAGAGCAATTCAAGTCAGAATAAAGTGTTTAAATTTTAAACAAAAGTATATTTCTTTAATCATCATCAATAAAGAAAACCCAATTCAAAGCAGTTAATTATCCTGGGGTTTTACCCCCTTAACCGCAAGAAAAAGAACCTACAACTAAGACGTTCTGTCGAACTCGGAAAATTGTTGGAAAAGCCTGCCTCACGGAACCAACAGATCGACGTTACCAGAACGTCACAATATATATTATTACGTCCCTGATGTTCGCGATCGTCAAGTCGGCATTGCAAATGATGAACAAGAGAACTGATTATCAAGAGTTCTTAATAACAGAAGAATAGCTAAGTCAGAAGATAACTCAAGCTATCCGAACGCGTTTTCATATACGACCCATTATTGTATTTTTAATTCGTTATTAATTCGTTGTGTTATTAATCTGTTGTTCGTGTGTGTTCTGTGTTTCGCATTAAAGTTCCTCATTATCTTTAAAAATGTTCATTTACTTAACGCGATCTGCGACAGTATCGAAGTCTTCGCCCCGAGCGTAACAATATACAGGGTGTTAGAAAAGTCTGGAAACGGTCAAATATCTTAAAAATGAAACATTTCTGAGAAAAATGTTTCAGAAAAAAGTTGTATGGCTTAAAGGAGGACATAAGATGGTGTCATTAGTTTGACATTGAAGATATCATCTGAAGGTACGTGAAGGTCACATCCAACTTTTTAAATGGGACACCCTATATGTTTTTACATGTTCTTATAGTTCATCTCGAGAGCTTTCCAAAACATTATAATTAAGTTAGTTTTCATTAAGTACTTTCCGAATTATGAGGCTTGAATTATTTCTTAATTTTACATAAACCGTAATATAGTAAAATAATAAAATATTCATTTTTTAATTATCTTATCTTAATACATTTATGCACAAAATAATGAGAGGAATCAATTGGTGTAAAGAAAACACATAGTTATTTTTAAGAAAAAAATATGTAATTGTTAATTGCAAATTACATATTTTTTCTTCGAAATAACTATGTTTTTTCTTTACACCAATTGATTCCTCTCATTATTTCGTACATAAAGATATTAAGATAAGATAATCGAAAAATGAATATTTTACAGGATATTTTACGGTTTATGTAAAATTAAAAAATTATTTCAAGTCTCATAACTCGAAAAGTATTCAACAAAAATACTTTATTATAGTGTTTTGGAAAGCTCTTGAGCCGAGCTATAAGAATATGTAAAAGTATATAGGGTGTCCTGTTTAAAAAATTGCAGGTGACCTTCATGTGACCTTCAGGTGACTCTTTAAGGTCAAATTAATGGCACCATCTTATGTTCTCCTTCAAGCTATACAACTTTTGTCAGAAACATTAGTGCATTAAATCATATGCTCTCTGCCATACATCTACTTCGCTACAAACTTTTATTTTTCTGTTACAGGTATCTATTAGAGATCATTACTTTGATTAAAAGCTGGTCTACCTTTGACGACAATATAAAATTTTTCTTCTCTAATATATAATAAACGGAAAAAGCTATTATTTTAACCTAGTAAGCAAAATGTTAGCAGTCTGCTAGCAGCATGCGAGCAGATTCAAACAGAATATTGCGGCAGATTGGCATCAACTACATCCACATTAAGCTTACTACATCCACATTAAGCTTCTTCTAGCAGAATCTGTCAGAATAAACCGGCAGCAGATTGACAGCAGATATCGAGCAGAATCTGCACGTGCAATTGATGTTAGATTGCTAGCAGAAATCGAGCAGAATCTGCGCATGCAACCTGATGGCAAATTGACAGCAGAAACTGCACAAGATTTGCGCTTACTTTTATTAATGTTATATAAATGCAACAAAATTGATTATTACAGGTGCTAAATAACAATATTATCGGCAAGTTAATTACAATTTTCTTCTAAAATGACATATATTCATATGTTATATCGTAATATATGTTAATGTAATATATGTTACATCGTAGTTATATCTCATATAGCGGAGGACTAATTCAATTTAATTAAATTAATAATAAAGTAAATGATAAAAGTAAATGTAACTTGTAAAACTTGAGATGAATAATTTATTTAGAATTAAATTCTTGTTTTATGCCTCAAATAGACAGTACATGAATAATTTTCCATTTATCATACTGATTCCAATCAGTTTACTATTCTGAATCTCATCTGCTTGTATCAGATATCAGAAATTAAAGTAATAGAAATTAAAATGATAATTACTATATTTTTAGTCTTTTATTCATATTCGCCACTTTATATACATTTCTGACAGAAATTAAATTCCGAGAAAGTACAGCTCACGTAACGGTAAGTAAAGGAACCGAGGGGTAAACCGCTGACTAAAATCGTGTACACTAATGCCTACTAATGCCGAATTCTTGGGCATTGCTGCCGAATTTTTTATGTAATACCCACTAATGTTTTACTAATATCCTAGTAATGCTCACTAATACCCATTAATGCCCCAGTAATGCTCTATAATGCCCCAGTAATGCTTTATAATGCCCCAGTAATGCTTTATAATGCCCCAGTAATGTTTAATAATGCCTTATACTATTTGTTATAATACATAATTTTATAACACTAGTATAATAGAATTATATAATATATTTATACTTATGTAAAAAAAGTATACATTTGCAGATTGTAATTACATGACTGTACAACAATGAAAACTATTAAAAATTAAAAAATATTAAATTAAAGAAAACAAAACATACTTATTAGTGAAAAATATACACATTTCTTTATTATAATTGTATTATAATAAGCAATAATTTATACAGATCACATTATTAGTATTATAAATATCACAAGTGTCACAAATTAGTGATAAACTTATAAATTTTATAAACATATTTTATAAAAAAGAAAACATTTATTCTTTATGATATAAAAAAGATAAATCAAAATAAAAATCTTTTCTTATACAATAATAAAACAAAAATTTATATTTTTTCTTCATATAAACTAAAAATAAACCTTTAATATATTATACTTAAATATGACGCTTTTACCTTAAATGTAATCGCTTTTACCTTAAATATAATCGCTTTATATGTATTTGCAGATACTGAAAATATATTATTATATTGCAGATACTGAAAGTATAATAATACTTATTTTTATACATATCTTATATATATGTAAAAAGTTAAAGATTTTGTAATTTACTTTTCATTAACTTATATTTTTTATTTATATTTAATAAATCTGACTGCTTTAATTCAAAAGGTCCATTTCTCATTAATTCGATTGGACCATAAAAAATAAATTTTGTTTCAACAACTGCTATATCTTCATCACGTGGCCAAATGAAAGAATTAAGTTCTGATTTTAAGAATTTTATTTTTACATTGTTCTCATTATATTCAATAACTCGACCAATATAATATTTATTATCAAAAAAAACAGCATAATATTTTTCTAATAATATTGTTAATTCTTTTAACTCATTTTCAAGAAAATATTCACTTTGATCTTGTAAATTAGGATACTGCACTTCTTTACTCTTAGAACTGGAAAATTGAGGATATTTCTTCTGTTTCTTCTTGGACTGAATTTGAATAGAGCTTTCTTTTCTTTTCATTGATGCTCTATCACTGGTAATAAATCGTCGTAATCTGTCTGAACTAACTTTACCTTTACATTCGTCAAGAAGCCAACAATATGAAGACTTCTTAATAATCATTGTTTTATTATCAACCTGAATTTTTATAAAAGGCGAATTTTCTGTTATTGATTTTTGTGGAAACTGTTTTGAAAAATCTTTTAATTCTAGACTTTTCCATCCTAAATTATCAGAATTATGTTTATCAAATAAAATAGTTTCATCAGTATATTCAATATTTGTATTCATAGTAGTGTCATCATCGTTTGTACTGTTTATGATACAATTATTATCAATTTCATATTCTATATCATCATTGCATTTAAACTCGCTTTCTAGTTTTGGGAATATCTATGAATTTCCAATCTTCATCATTTTTTATCTTTATACCTAATTTTTTAGTTTCTTCAATGACATCTTTTAGTGCATTTTCAACTACTTCTTTGATATTCAAGTTCTGTATATCTTCATATGTAGGAATATTTTGAGTTTTACATATTTTCTTGTCTTCTCTAGGAAATGAAAATATTCCTGAAAGATCATTTGTTATAGCATTTATGTGTTTAATTCTATTAATACGATGTATTAAATCTTTAATGGTAAAATTAATAATAGTTGAATATGTAGAAGTCATAGATCGAGCTGCTCGAAAAAGCTTTTCACACGTTTGACTACTAAAATTTGTAGGATGAAACATTTCGGGCTTAAAAATTTGGCTATTATCTTTAAATAAAGTAATTAGTTTTATTAAATTGTGTGCATTTAGTTCTATGCAAAGATAACAGTTGTTAGTTATAAAGTTATCTTTTATTACATAACGTTTATTTCTTTTAATCCATACTTTCCATATTCTTAGAAAAAAAACCAAATACCATATGTAATAAACTCGAGTACTTAAGACTGTTGATTCATCTAGAAGAGATAGTATTATAAAATTCATTATATTTAAGTATGCAATTGTGCCATTACTATTGGCAATTTGTCTTAAATGACTGATTACAGATGAAGAACACATTTTTGCTCCTGAAAGATAATTCATTTTATCTTCTCCTTTTAAATCGCAAGATGTTAGAAGATGTTTATCTTTCGAAACATTTTCTACTAAGTAATGAAGATGGTCTACAGTAGCAGAATAATCTCCTATTTGAAGTATTATTCCTTCTTTCAAAAATCTTGCCCGCATTTTAGTTATAATATGTGTTGTATCTTGTATGTAACATTCTTCTACTTTATTCATATTTATTTGAAACCATGGCCATATCGAACTACATGGAAATAATGCATTGCTTGTAATTGGTAAAGAATTATTAAGACGCATTGCCTTTAACAAACGAGTATCACCATCAGACGAAAAACCCGCAATAGTAATTCCAAATCTTCTTGCCTCTTTCTTCATAAAATTCCACCGTTCAAGAACATCCTTTGTATTAAATTTATTATCTGTGCTAAACAGAGATAAACAATATGCAGGAACATTACAAATGAGAGGTTGAGTCATTATTACATACGCATGTAGCTTTATTAGCCTCGTTATTAGCAGTTTTAAAAAAATTTTGTATAGCTTCTGCAGATGTGGCAATGTATTTATTTTGTTCAGGTAAGCCGTTTTTTTAGAGGCAAAGCAAATCCTAAGACTTTGTTTGATCTCGAATCATACTCGATCTTTCCTGTAATGTGCGTAGCATCTTCGGCTATCCAAACAATTTTTGGAACATTTCTCTCATTCAAATACTGCACTAAATCAATAAAATCAATTTCACCTTCTTCAGTATGTTTATTAAATGAATATCTATTTAGAGTAGTTATTGAAGGTAATACATTTGGTAAATTTGCGTGCAGTGTTTCATACCTTCCTCCTGTATAATAAAGATAAAGTCCAATTTTTTCGTAGCTTCATCATAAGAATTTTTATTTGCTGGATGTTTCGAATTTATTAATGATATATCTAAAAGTCTCTTTAAAAAGTTACATAAAACTGATTCGTTATCTTCTGCATTAGAATTTATTTCTGATTTTTTTATTTTAGATAAAAAGTTTTCAGTTATTTTAACATTATCATTTAAAATTGTTGCAACTTTTTCAGCTAAAATAAAATAATCCGTTATTAAAGTTTGATTAGGATGTAATTTTTCTCGAGCTCTCTTTAACCTTTTAGATCTTTGATATTTAATACTTTGAAATTTAGGTATCTCTTTATATTGAATATCTATATTAGAACTTGAAGAACTTGAAGGAATATTTCTAATATTATCTTCAAAAACTTCTTTTGTTTGATTAATCGAATCAGTATTAATATTAATAACTGAAATAGAATCAGAAGCAATATTGAGATCAATAGAAGTGGGAATCGCATCAAGATCAATAACTGAAATAGAATCAGTATCTAATATACTTTCAGTATCTGTAAAATTAATATCTTGATATAAACTTGTGTTTAGAGATTTTGATGGCATATTTAAAATATAATCAGTAATATTTTTATTTCTAAACTTATTAGTAGTTAATAAATCTTTTGAATATGTAATATTTTGAATATGTTTTTTAAGTAAATGTGTTTGAAAGTTAGAATAAATCCAACGTTTTGAATTCGAAGATTTTTTCGAAAATTTCGATATAGTGTAATTTGATCCACAAAAACATGTTATAACGCATTTCAATTCATTCTTGTTCATACTTGTTATTATAATTATTTTATGAAGTAAGTCTCGTAAAGTTTCCCATCCAGCTCTGTTTACCTTGCCTTGCGTCCAAGAAATAATCGCTTTTCTTACTGTTTCATTTTCTTCTAACAGTGTAGTTTCGACTAATTCATCAGACATAGATGACGATAAATTATTTTCCATTAGTTCATTATTTTCTGTAGAAAATAATTGCGAAGAAGTACTTGCTTCGGTCAAATTTAAATTTGATTGAATTAATGCCCGACTTTTCTTTCCAGTTACTTTAATAGATTTTTTTTTAGTTTCAGGCATATTTTTTTTAAACAATTTTTTCTTATAATATTCAGAGAACAAAGTTATCATATTTTTATGCCCGGGCACTAGTTGAAACAATGAAGGATTTTTCCAATATGGACCATAATACTTTAGCAAATCTTCTTTTTCTACGATATTATGTAGTTCGTTTCTTGCAAATGATATAATTTCTTTAATGTCAGAATCATTTATGTTAGATATAAGGGTCTCATTTTCGAAATCATTAATGATTAATAAATTTGTTAAAGTCGCAGGAATTTTTACATTTAAAGATGTCTCGGCTTCAGTAAAGAAATCATCTAAACAGGTTGATTGTTGCAAATCTCTCGGTTCTTTTTCTTCAGTCATCTAACAAGGAAAGGGTCGGAAGTGTCCCCCTCCGATTTTAATGAGCTTTGAATATGTTGTAGTCTAGATCAAAATAGGAGACACGTATTTTTTTATAAGTGCTGAGTCGGCCGTTAAGGGGGTGAAACACCTTCTTGAAAAAAATCGATTTTTCCATTTCTCAGCGGATACCGTCGAAGCGATAAGAGATATAAACAAAAGTTTCAAATAAAAGTTTTATGGTCTTTAATGTACTTCAAAATCATGTAATCAGATTTGTCGAAAATGTCATATTTTTCGAAATCCCCCCCCTCCCTTTTAATGTTTGAAAATTTTTAAATTTGTCTCATAACAAAACTTATAGCTCATTTAACGACAAATTCAATCATATATAATAAAGTTGTATTCCGAAGTCATTATATATATGTATATGGAAATATTACATAAAATACCGTACATAATTATTGCATACAAGAATAACAAATATTCATGGTTAATATCGGTTACAAAGATGATGATCATGAAAGAAATGATTTATACAAAGGGATTTTTTACACCATGCGCAAGAAATTACAGCAATTTCACCGCAAATATCACATGTTGGTTTTAAATTAGTTTTGAAACAAAAATCTACTGGTGTATCAAATTCTTCTGGTTTCTTTTCTAAATAACCACTTTTATACCATGCATATTTGAATAAATTTTTAAACCTTGGTGATGAAAATTGATTATGTGTTAATGATTGTAATTTTAAAATATTGTTTCTTGAATGAAGCTTGACGTCAAGATCTAAAAGCATGATGGTATCTGAAAAATGTCTAACAAAATTTTTCCATAAACGAAAACCGAATACATCTAAAGGTTGTATTTTTCCCGTTGCTCCAGCTGGTATAGTTAACAAATTAATATTGTCTATAAAATCTGGTTTGTTTCTTTGAATTATATCAGGACAATGACCAGTCCAAGAATCTAATAATAACACTGATTTTGGTCCAACATTTGGAAAAAACACTTCTTTTATCCAGATCTCAAAATGATGCGATGTTAATTTTCCAGATTTTGATGCCATGACAAAGATATTATTATCTTTAAACATTGTTTCTTTTACTATTGGACCAAATGTTCCAGTAGGTTCTTTTAAAACAATAAACAGAGGCGATAATAATCTACCATCAGCTGAAACAATAGGTTGTATAGTATAACTATGTGTAGTTGCTGATATGGATTGTACTATGCGCTCTACTTTTTTAATACCAATAGGTGATAGTGAACGACCGGAATGAAATTCTAATTGAAATCCACTTTGGTCCGAATTATATACATTTTCAATTCCATATTGTATAATAGAAGATTTAACATTTTCGATAAATGACTTGCTTCGTGCTTCTAAATCTTTGTCTGACGCTAAATTTTTTTTTGTTATAAATTTTGTAATTTTTCTAGATACGATATTATGTGCAAGCTTAAACCTTTTTACCCATGATAATGATGCTGTAAACCCAAGTAGATTTACTTCCTTCTGTGCGCGAAGAGCCCATCGAGCAATATCAATGTCATGAATAATTATTCCCTTTTCAATACCTTCATGGAATTTATTTAACGTATATGTTGAAATTTCTTTCAGTTTATCAAATCTGTTGCCACCTTGATTTACTTGCTGCTCCCATCTTCTTAATTGACGTAATGACGTGACTTTCCGAAATCTATTTCTTATAGATGCAAGAGTTCTTGACTTTTTTGTTCCACTTCTCCATAACTCTACTGCATTTCTTTTATATTCTATTGGTACAGAATCCGCAACACATTCAATTTCTTTTACAAAATATGTGTCTTCTTCTCTTTCTTCATCAATTACAGGTTCTACTTCAGGTATATCAAATTCGTTTTGAAAATCTAATGATGATTCTTCATAAACTTCAAACGCTTCTTCATACATTGATCGAAGCATATTTTCCATCATGTCTTTTGTTTCATTTTCATCTGTTGTAACAGGACTTTCTGGGAATTCCCCAGTCATATACAGTGCAGTGTATAGCAGTACTGCTACATTTCTTGGATTAAACATTATCTAAAAAAATTATTAACATTATGTATATTTGTTTTATAAATATTAGCAAAAAAATACTTATTAGCAACAAAAATATTTTATTATTTAATGCGTATTAATAATTTGTTACGTTTTCCGAGTTTCATGAAAAATAGAACAGTTTTATCACATAACTTAAATAAAGTAATAAAATATTAATTATAATTTAAATACATTAAAACAAAACAGATAAACCGCAATTTTGAATGAAGTGTAAGTAAAAGCAAAAAACTATAAAAGTTTTAAAAATCGAAAAAGTACATACATACTGTATTGTTGTGTGCGTGGGGCACAATTGTTTTTTCAGGATAACGGCTAGTCTTGTTAATTAACTCGAGCACTTGTTAATTATTTGATAACTGATTTGTGACTGTCCGCCGCTTCTAGGCGGTGGCTTTTAACGCCTCCGGTTCTGAACGATTATCGGAGGAGGATCGCGCGGTGGCATGACCAAATAAAATCATTGGTTATTTCTAAAGTGGCGTGATCAAAATGCAAGCGAAGGAAGTCCGAAGACTTCCTCGCATTTTATTGCAATTCAGCGCTATTTCGAGAGTGATTTCTTCCTCTGTTTGATGACTTGGCCGTGTGATACTGGCTGTATCAGCACTTCGGGCAGCTGACTTTCTTATCGCGACGCATTTTTTCGCTCGCTTTATAAGTTATAATCCTTTTAATTATTTTCTTATATATATAAATATATTTACTATCGCGCTCGCGTATATTCGATAGACGCTTTAATAGTAATATGTGTTCCACTGCACGCAGTTGTTAATAAAATAATATATTGCACCAACTCATTTCGCGAATGCGACATCTGTTTATTCATAGAATTGAATCTATTAACATCGGCATCTGATCAATAATTTTCCTTGTCCGACTAGTTTTATTTTTCATGCATTAAAAACATTACTTTTCCATATAAATTATATGTATATTTATTGTCACATAATATAGACATATATTATAATTATAATTATTATATAATTTATAATTATATTTATAAATATAATTTCTATAATTTATAAAAATATATTCTCATAAATTATTTATTGCTAATTTATGGTTGCCTCTGTGAGTTTGCGAAGAAAAATGACTGTCGCTGTGAATAACGAGCGTCATAAGGCGGATAAAGCGGGCGTATAGTAGTGTATAGGGATATTTTTAATTTATTTCTGAAAAATGTGACTTCGGAATACAACTTTATTATATATGATTGAATTTGTCGTTAAATGAGCTATAAGTTTTGTTATGAGACAAATTTAAAAATTTTCAAACATTAAAAGGGAGGGGGGGGGGATTTCGAAAAATATGACATTTTCGACAAATCTGATTACATGATTTTGAAGTACATTAAAGACCATAAAACTTTTATTTGAAACTTTTGTTTATATCTCTTATCGCTTCGACGGTATCCGCTGAGAAATGAAAAAATCGATTTTTTTCAAGAAGGTGTTTCACCCCCTTAACGGCCGACTCAGCACTTATAAAAAAATACGTGTCTCCTATTTTGATCTAGACTACAACATATTCAAAGCTCATTAAAATCGGAGGGGGACACTTCCGACCCTTTCCTTGTAAGTCGGTCTAACAAAGAGCGTCTATTACGGAGGCTTCCTAAAGTCGAAGCTCCTGAGAACAATAATTGCTATAACGGAATTTTGGTAATTCGAATTCTCGCTAACGGTCGTACCATACGCGATAGAGAGAGAGAGCGATAGTACCTGCCTATCATTCGCAGTTTCGACAGCCTCGCGGAGATCTTACTAATTAACTGCGTATCTCGCAATTTCCTCCGAGCGTACTCGAAGTCGACAACCCAGAAATAAGACAGCCGATTAGTTACGCAATAAGCGAAAAGATATTAGTTTCGCGAGGAGAGATCTCGCATACGATTGGCGGACGATACCGGCGAAGTTCGATAGCCGGCGGCGGTCGGAGATTTTTCCGCCTTTTGCTGCGACGCTCGCAATTTAAATTTTCCTGGCAATCGGGGCGATGCGACAATGTCGTGCCACACCCCCGATACCTTCAACAGCGCGAGAATTAATTATCTTCTCGGTCTCAAGGCAATAAGGAAGGCCGGGCGACAGTCCCGCACCGTGCCTCCTTCGATAGCCGCAATATTTGCCAGGAATTTCCTGACCTCAGATATCGATACTTAGAATCGTGCGATACCCGCACACCGCGACAATTTCGAGGAATTAAGTTTCTTTTTTCGAGACGAACAACTCGCACGCACACAATGGACGCGACAATAATACGCAGTTTCACACAATATTCACGAACGACGATGAGACTACACGAAGACTCATTAATCACGACCAATTACGTTCCACAGACTCGCTCTGAGACATATTCCAAAGGTGCGAGACGCGGCTTCGACAACCAAACGACAGCCCGTGCAAACTACGCATCGCTCGCGATTTACGACGCACGCGGTCGATACCCAACGGTCGAATGCTACGCGTATTACGCACCCTGACACCCGGAGAGAGACGAGAATTACCCTACGATACGCACTTCCGTCGCCAGTGTCCGCGCTTCCTCAGCCGTTTGTCTCCTGTCGCCCGAAATGCCCAAAATCGACCGACTCGGCAGAAGGCTCGAGCGGTCGCGATAAACGCCGTAATGGCGACGGCGATAGAACGGCCGGCGAGCGGACACAATTAATTACGCAGTGCACAATAATTCGTGGGCAACCTCACCGATGGAGCTCCTCCTGCCTGCGGGGATGATCCTCGGCCTCGTCCTCGGTGTTTCGTCTCACAAGCGCACAAAACAAGGCTTTTGACTGTTTCAGTCGAGCGGCCGCGACAAAGTGATCCCTGGATCCCGCGATCCAGGGTCGATAGCGGGGTCGCTGGCCGCGCAGGGGGATGCGCGGACCCCCGGCCAATTAGCGGCCGACACGCGCGAGGTCCTGGCGCCTCGCGCGCCACGCGAGGCATTATCGCGCCCCGCGCGAAATAGCGCCAAGCTTGAACGCTGCCGTGGGCCCTTGTTCGGCCCGGGTGAGGTCCTTCCCTCGCCGATCCTCTCTTGGAGGATGGTTGTCGTATCGGCTGTCGTTCCCGGCTGTCGAGGAGAGGCAAGGCTGCTCTCTCCTGTTCGGATTTCCGATGCCGGGTTCTCGGGGGCAGGCTCCTCCGTTCTTATGAATTTCCCTCGGCTGTCGTTTTTAGCCGTCGTTTTCAGCTGTCGCGGAGAGGCGATGCTGTTCTCTCCTGTTCTTCGGTGATGAGGTGCCTCGATACAAAATAAAAAATACAAAAAAAAACAATTAATATTATACGCAACTATACCAATTCGCTCGTCTCTCCGGGGAGTACGGTAGCTCTCTCTCTCTCTCTTGACCTTTGGCGCGGCCACTCGGCTCGCGCCCCGTCAAAATTGCCGGGGCGGATAGACGCGACGGGACGGCCACGTCACAACATATATATATATATATATATATATATATATATATATATATACAGGGTGTACCTCCTAGAAGTGGCCACCCCCTTTTATCTTTTAAACGAAAAGAGATAGACCATAACAAATATATATGAAATTAAATGGCTTTAACTGAACTTTATTGTGAGCATAGTGGATTACAAAATTTATCTGTATTAAAGAACGGAGAGATGTATAATTTTTTTATAATAATGTAGATATTTTAATATAATAAAAGTTGTAGCGTTATTTGAAATGAATATAACGATGTATGATTTAATGTAAATATTTTACATATTATACGAGATTTTCCGGCTTGAAATATCGCGGGCGACGTCCACCATTTCATTTTCGGCCCTGCGATATAGCCAACTTCTGACTGAGTATCATGATTAAATGACAACATGACATATGTCAACCTCTAATGCACGAGTCAGAAGTTAGCTATATTGCAGGGCCGAAAATGAAATGGTGGACGTCGCCTGCGATATTTCAAGTCGGAAAATCTCGTATAATATGTAAAATATTTACATTAAATCAAGCATCGTTATATTCGTTTCAAACAGCGCTACAACTTTTATTATATCAAAGTATCTACATTATTATAAAAAAATTATACATATCTCTCCGTTCTTTAATACAGATAAATTTTGTAATCAATCACTATGCTCACAATAAAGTTCAGTTAAAGCCATTTAATTTCATATATATTTGTTATGGTAAATCTCTTTTAGTTTAAAAGATAAAAGGGGGTGGCTACTTCTAGGAGGTACACCTTGTATATATATAATATATATTTGCAATATATATTTTTTTAAATAAAATGTGAAATTTTGCATAGAAAAATTTGGTTATCCAAAAAAAAAAATATATATATATATTTATTTATTTATTTATAATAAATCTATTACTATTTTACCATGTTTGTTAACGGAAAACTTTAATAGAAAATATGAAAACGCACCAAAACAAAATAATATATCAAAGTTACCAGACTTAAAGGTGGTTCTACAAAACATAGATGAAGTATCACAGGAAGAAACTATAAAAATAATTTCAAAAGAATCATCAAAGAAATGTCGTAAAATAAAAATTTAATTACAGCCACGCGCGCACGCGTAATTGTTTTAAAGCATTCCATTATTGTAGAATAAAAACATTAGATTTGTTAAACTCGACACATATGTTATACGCAATATTAACATTTTTCTTTTCCTTACAGATAATGTAAAACAAAACGTACAGAAAGTGGAATTTATATTTAAATTAAGTAAATCATATTTATTCTGTGGATTGGAATTTGGAGGATAATAAAACTGCTTCAAAAGAAAAATCTCCGGAAGACGTTTGTACTATGTATCTTGATAACGAGTGTACACATGCCTTTATCCCTTGCGATCATTTAGCTTCTTGTTCTTCATGCGTTAAACGTTTAGAACCTAATCGATGTCCGATATGTAACGTAACGTACAATAGTTATGTAAGAATTAGAAAACCTTAAAAACATAATTCCAACAAAATCAATGTAATAACAAGTTTACATTTCAAAAATACTTTTATTACTTGATGACAAAAAAATTATTCTGTGATAGATGTAGACTGATGTTCGTGCAATTTTATTTTCGAAAGATACTTTGATACACACACACACATATACAGGGTGTCCCTAAATTCGCGCCCACGGAGTACAAGGCGTGATACTTTAGGCTAAAAGAAATAACTTTTTCCTTTAGGAAAATTGCGTGCGATAAGTAGTTTTTGAAGGAGAGCAGGTTGAAGTAAACCAATAGGCGTTCTGGTGTAAGTGGCGCTCAGGGCCGGCGCGCGCGCTTCGCTCACTTGTATCAAATTCTTGACTAGTATTTACAAGTAATATTAAAACATTAATGCTTTGTTATAATTAGTTTACTATGAATTTATTTTTATCTTAGTTATGATTTTATTTTAATTATACATATAATTAGTTAGATTATACTTAAGACTCAAATAATAAGAATCAACTTGAATACTGAACCGTGACCTTTTTCCATATTCTATTCTTTCTTTGAATAATTAACAAAATAAATATTGCTTTTATTTCTTACGTAATAAAAGATAAAAGAATGTCTGATTTCGTAGATCTATCTGAAAATAGAGACAAATGTAAATAATAATGTGCTTTGCGAGCTAAACGCGTTTCTATTCTTCTAAATTTTTTTCTTTTTTCATCATTTTCTTACATTTTGGAAAATTTTCTACAAAAATATCAATTGTGCCGCCGACATTAGGTTTAGCTCGCAAAGCACATTACTATTTACATTTGTCTCTATTTTCAGATAGATCTACGAAATCAGACATTCTTTTATCTTTTATTACGTAAGAAATGAAAGCAATATTTATTTTGTTAATTATTCACTTTTTAAAGAATACAATATGGAAAAAAATCACGGTTCAGTATTCAAGTTGATTCTTATTATTTGAGTCTTAAGTATAATCTAACTAATTATATGTATAATTAAAATAAAATCATAACTAAGATAAAAATAAATTCATAGTAAATTAATTATAACAAAGCATTAATGTTTTAACATTACTTGTAAATACTAGTCAAGAATTTGATACAAGTGAGCGAAGCGCGCGCGCCGGCTCTGAGCGCCACTTACACCAGAACGCCTATTGGTTTACTTCAACCTGCTCTCCTTCAAAAACTACTTATCGCACGCAATTTTGCTAAAGGAAAAAGTTATTTCTTTTAGCCTAAAGTATCACGCCTTGTACTCTGTGGACGCGAATTTAGAGACACCCTGTATATTAGTAAATATCTTTGAAATTTGAAGTTTTAAAATTTTGAAGTATCAGGATAGCATATTCATATAAAAAATACGCTTCTGGTAAAATGTCGGTAACAATGTTAAATTGGTAAGTCGGTAAGTCGATAATTCGGTAAGTTGACTCGTCGGTAAAGTAGAAGTGTCGGTAAGAAAAGGTCGATAAGGTACCATCAGACGGTAAAGTAGAAATCTTTGTTACTATCAGTCGATAAGTTACTATCGGTAAAGTAGGCATTTTATATAATCATTTTATCATCGGCCGATAAAGTGGTGAGTGACTTTACTATCCCGTGTATAAAGGGTTGAAGTCTTGCGGGCGCTCTGAAAGTATAAATGGTTGCTATTCTACAGGCGCTAGTATATAAGGTATAAGTTTTTTAGGCGCTTGTATATAAGGTTTAGATTCTGTAGGCGCTTTAAGAGTATAAATAGTTGCGGTTTTTCAGGCGCTTAATAAGAACTTAATAGAAGGAAGAATAAAGCTATTTAGTATAATTTATAATTTTTTCTAGAATATTTTAATATTAATAATTATTCATTATTAAAGTGAACTTTTGTATTATAGCGTTTTTGATCCCCTTATAATAGTTGAAAATAATATAAGGATATTATATAAAGTATTTAATATAGAATTTTATCATGTGTATATATGGTTAATGTTATATAGGCGCACTGAGTGTAAATATAGTTGAAGTTTTATAGGCGCATTTCGTCTCTTAAGCTTTGCAGGCTTATTGCAATTTATGTTTATTAAAAATAAAGCAAGAAGGTCAATGTGCTATTTACTATAGAGTTTTAATATGAATTTTAATAATCTTTTGCATATGTAATGCGGATTTATTATGTACAATAATTAAGTTTAACTGGGGTTTTTCTTTATATAAAGAGAAAATAAAGCATTTTTAGAAGTATTCTTTTTAAGTGAATAATACAGCATTTTGATCCTCTATAATTTTTATTATTATTTGATTATATAATAGTGAAAAGCTAATTTAAGAGAGTATATAAGTAATAATATATTGTGATTATATAGAGATTATATATTCAAAATAAAATTTTGTAACGGGACGTAACACCTCCCCCCGAAAAAAGACAAAATCCGATATTTTTGAAGGATTTTGATCAGGGAGTTTCAATCAGTTTCTTCTATAGTACTCAAGCAGTCTCTTAATGTAAAATATTGTGAATGAATATTTACGTTTTCTGGATCTATGTGGCAAGGTTTTATTTTCCTTGGCGGTTTGGATGGTGGGGGTTGCTGAGTGATAACTGAGTTGTGGTTGGTTTTTCGTCAGTGACTGGTTCACCGTGATTTTTAGGTTTCTTCTTCTCGGGTTCACGAGCAAGATGAAGTAATAGATTTGCAAGGGAGCTCCATAATGCTCCAAATAAATGTAGGCTGCATCCATAGACCATGTGTAAAGCGTATCCATGGATGATCATGTCAATAATTAATTTGACAAAACGGATGATCATGAAGATTCCAACAAATCCAGCGGTTGCCGAACCAAAATTGATAAATCCCTGTCATATTCGGGATGCTGTACTCTCGACAATTTTGTTCAGAAAGTCTTCATCTAATAAATTATATACAGAGATTCCTTCTGTGTTCATAGAATGTCCGCTGAGTCCACGAGCTACTGCGTTGAGCAGTGCGGGTTTCTCTGCTGGAAACATGATGTGGTTTCGCAGTTTTTCTAAATCACTTTCAGAATAGATTCCGCTTACTGCTAGCAATCCTGGAATAAGATAGCTCCATGTTAAGGCTGCCATAGGCTTTAATTGCTGGGGAGGCAGTTGTCTCACTTGTATAGCAGGCGTAAGTTAGATCCATGTCTCCTCAATTCTATACAAGGTCGGTAATTCATTACTGCACTCCTTTTCATTACCGATTTTGGTAATTATTCGTGATTTAGGTGTAAGAAAATAAGAATTATTGTGAACTGTAATGGGAAGTTTCGTGTAACATTTGACGGTTCTTCTTACAGTGACTTCCACTGGGACACACTTGATTATTTGTACGGCTTCTCCAGTGGTAACTGTCATATAATCAGGTCCTTTCATCAGACGGTAGGCAAATTCTTCTGGTTGTAAAGTTGCGAAGGACAAGGCATTAGTAATCACGATCTTGCAAGATCGCATTTTTGCTGTATCACATTGTGATATAGAGATATCATCTGCTGTTTTATGTGTTTTTCTATATATACGAATTTTGAATTCATATATGTGATGATGTCGAGATTGTTTACTGGAATAGTTCCTCGACTGGCAAAGGTATCGCCTTTATTTGCTTCTAAAATAAAAAGCTTAGGGTGTTCAGTACACAAGAGGGTATATCCATAATGGTTTGCATAATGGTAATTTTTTTGTTTTCATAAGAGCGAAAGTAATCTCTTGAGTTACCAAGCTATAAATAGTTGGCGTTGCTGTAGTGGAATGATTTTCGGCGATTTTAGTAGCTGGTCCTTCATAGAGGACATCATATTGATGAAAATTACAAGAAGTTGTGGGTATTGATTTCCAATAAGAATATCCATTATCAGCATCTAAACTAAAAGTATCAGCGAGGTCGCACACTGTGCCAGATTTTAGTCTGATTTTTCCAGTATTTAGTTGCACAGGTACGTATTTCAGCGATATTTTGGCAACTGCTTGAACGACGACGTCGTCCCAAGTTCCAAATGGGTCGGAATATTGCGTTCCTTTACAATATTCGTCTACTTGTACTCGTCCAGCCATAGTAATATTACGGTAGGTTGTTTGATTAGCCCTTAATCCTGAGACGAGATGATGATCTCCTAAGGTAATGGTTCCATCCTGAAACATTCTCAAACATTGAGAATATCCGGTTTCGTGTACATAATCGGCTTTTATGCCGCATATGGCCGTTATGAACAATAGAGATATGCGAATGCATTCCACAATGGTAAATAATTCTTGATATTTCAACTTTGCATTGAATCACTTCCGTATAGCTGTAGTCGGATAGTTGCAATAGTTGTATATAAACTTCAGTGGTGTTGAGGGTGTTTATATCTAAGTCGCATTTTCCAACATCAAGTAATGAGACAGCTGTGATATTGAGGTGTTGTCCGTCACAATCAAATCCAATTAAGCCAGACGCTTCGCTTATTAAGATTAAGGTCGTCATGGTCTGAAATAATTATGAGCTGTTGAATGCCGTCAACGACGATCCAGATTTGCTCAAAAAGGTCATAACTGGTGACGAATTATGAGTATATGGTTATGACGTCGAAACCAAAGTCCAATCATCCCAATGGAAGCGGCTAGAAGAGCCAAGACCGAAAAAAGCTCGTCAAATTAGGTCAAATGTGAAGGTTTTGCTCACTGTTTTCTTCGATTACAATGGCGTGGTGCATCGTGAGTTCTTGCCATGCGGTCGTACGGTCAATAAGGAATATTACCTTGAAGTTATGCGCCGTTTACGTGAAGCAATACGAAAAAAACGCCTGGAATTGTGGAAGAACCAGTCATGGATATTGCATCACAATAATGCGCCAACTCACACGTCGTTGCTTGTTTGTGATTTTTTGGCCAAAGTCAACACCGTAACCATGCCTCAGCCACCGTATTCACCGGACTTGGCCCCCTGCGACTTTTTCTTGTTCCCAAAACTGAAAAGACCCATGAAAGGACGGAGATTTGCTACAATTGAGGAGATAAAGACCGCATCGCTGGAAGAACTCGAGACCATACCAAAAAGCGCTCATCAAAAGTGCTTCGAGGATTGGAAAAAGCACTGGCACAAGTGTATAATATCTGAGGGGGATTACTTTGAAGGGGACAAAATAGATATTGATGAATAAATAAATATTTTTCGAGAAAAATAAAGTCACCTATTTTTTGAACACACCTCGTATATGTATTTATATGTATTTATATGAATTTCTGTAAAATAACGTAAAAATATTTAGTTGTAGAGAATCAAGAATCTCTAATATTGTTAATAATTCATTTGGATCGACTGGTTCGATTCTTGTTTCTCTCAATTCATATTCTACTTCTAAAGTAATAGGATTTATAGATATGCCGATCAATCGTTCAAAAGTACTTTCGTTTTTCCTTGCTACAAATATAAATCGATAATAAGCACGCAAGCACTCTTGGCATTCTATGATTGGTCGACTAGTGCAGCATGGTTTACCGCACGTATGACACCGTTGAATAAGCACATTGAGCCATATTGAGGTGTGTACAGATCGAGTTAAAACTCTGTTATAAGCTTTAGGTTTGCAACAATTAGAACAAATAATATATGGTAATGAAGAATAAAGAACATCATGAGTCGTAATGATTATACATTTTACGAGAAGACTATTATAAAATGAGTCTCGTAAAATGGGGTAAATAGCAGATTTCTTTTTATAAGAAGGGCACATTTTTTGCAATTTTATGCGTAGATCCCTTTTTTATGTGTACTGCAGAAGGCAAATACACTTAATTGATTTATATCTCGTCCATGTTTTTGTTCATATAATGTTCTTTAAAAATATGTAAATGTACATTCTTTACATTTTAAAAGAGGACGAGTTTCATCTAAAGTAGATCCACAAAATTCACATTTAGCAAATATTATATTGCCAGATGTCATCCAATGACATACTATAAGTTCGTGATTGCTTCTAATCTGGCATAAATTAGAATAATTACAATACATTCGAGTAAAAGGTTTATCTAAGTTTCCTAGTTTCTTATAAAGCATAACCTTTTTACATTCGTAATTACATATGTTTGGACAGTGTTGTAAAATTTGGTGGATCGGATGTTCACAAGACATGTTTTCGGAATTTGAATTACTCATTATGACTGTTACGTGAGAGTTCTTGCTCTCGCTCTCCCTCAAGATAAAACAAAAAACATTTTCGACAATCTATCAAGGGAGTTCTTTGCGCTATAGGATTAGCACATAGCAACATTTAAGTGGAGGGGGATGAGGTGAATCATGCGATATAACATGATATTTAATGGGATAGTCTTTTGTTGATGCATGTGTGACACACACTGGGCAATAGTATTCACCTTTGCATATATAACCATCAATTTCTTCATGCATTATTTTATGAAGAGGGTCCATCTCTTTTAATTGTTAGGGGAGTCAAAGAAGCAAGTCCACTAAAGTGTCTAGCGCAAATATTACAATCTGTTATGGGTCTCTGAATAGTCATAAGCTTTCGACAACGACTACATATAGTAGGGGGCATGAGAGGAGCAATACTTATAGTATGCTGATCTAATGGAAGTAGTATAAGAAGTGTCCTTGAATAAGAGGGTGATAAACAATAATATAACAAGTACAACAGTAATAATTACGAATAAGCAAATAGATATATCCATGCAATTTAATGCATAAAGGAATAGATGTAGATTGAGACATACTAGAGTAATTTAATTCATATTGGAAGTTAGAAAATCAATAATGTCTCTAAGACAGGTAGGGCATTGATAGAGAGGCGTTAACACAGTAATAGATTGAAGACAGTTAACACAAAGTAATTCAGAACGATGTGGTTCTAGAGAAATAAAGTGAGAAAAAACAAAAGAAAATTGCAATTGCAATATAAGAGGTTGAATGCTTCGATAGCACGTTTCGCTCAAATAACAGTTTAGAATGAAGTCTCGATATCCTTCGATTTTAACGCAATAAACAGATTCATCAGAGGACATACCCTCGTTTCGATGAATTTAGAGAAAAACTCTATTAACTACATTTAACACTAGAAGATATTCACATTCGTCCACATGAGTCGACGTGTCGTGAAGAGTTTTCAGAAAGTTGCGTGCTGTTAAAGCACAGGAGATGCACTTACTAATTGGTCGAGTACGTATCACTGTTGCGTTGCACTTTAAACATAATTCGTCTCTGACGGCATGACTGTTTACGAAGAAATGTGTGCGCATCGATCGGTATCGTTCATGGATGAGTGAGATACGAATCCTTGAGTAACACTTGCGACATAAGTTGCTGTCGTCATCGAGGCATATAACTCCGGTGACTTTTGTGCAGTGTGCAAATAAGAAAGATTGCTGCAGGATTAATATTGCTGGATCCGAGACTGCTGTAGCCAAGGCTGGCTGTGCTGGCTTTTTATGCCAGTGTAGTAAGACTATGTCAGTTCTAATCCAGGACCTCTCAGGGAGGGTGAGGCGCGAGGGGAACCGCGGTGCGGGGGGAGTGACGTCACGCGCGGGGAAGGAGGAACCGCGGCGCGCGGTGGGTGACGTCATCCGCGGGGAAGGGGGATCCGCGGCGCGAGCGATGGGCGAGAGGTCCGCGAGGTGAAGGGGAATCCGCGGCGCGAGCGATGGGCGAGGGGGTCCGCGCGGTAAAGGGGGATCAGCGGAAAGAAGACGGTGGTGCGAGAAGGACAGTGCAAAGTGTGTGTGAAGAGGACAATGCTACGAGTGCGACAAGGATGGCGTGGGACAAGGACGACGCATAGGTGGGAGAAGGACGACGCAAAGGTAAGTGAACAACGAGTATATTCTAAGCGAAAGAAAGAAAACGATAATATCGAGAATAACGCATGCGAGAGAGAACAATAGCGCAAGAACAACGCGAGTGAGAGAGAACGCATATGAAAGGGAGAACGATAGCGCCAAGACAATGTGTACAAGAGAGAGAACGATAATATCGCGAGACTTACAATTAGTGCGCGCGCGAAAGAGAGAACGATAGCGCGAAGACTTACAACTAGCGCGTGCGAGAGGAACGATAGCGCGAAGACGACGCGAAAGAGAGAACGATAATATCGCGAGACTTACAACTAACGAGTATGATAGAGATAGCGATACTTAAAACTAGCGCGAAAGAGACGCAAGAGAGACGCAAGGATGGGAACGCATGGAGAGGCGCATAAATAATTAGATTTTTTTTTTTAATCAAAATATAAAATATAAAACAAATACACAAACAAGCAAGTAAGGCCACCGATATTAAAGGTTGACAAAAAAAGATTTAATTGTAAACGCGTGTTAAATTAGAATCATGTTTAAAATTTCAAGATACAATAATTAGCGCAAACGTTTCAATCCTCTCCGGATCCTTTTCAATGCAATAAATAATAATATAAACTAATTCGTTGTATCACGCCCGTAAAAGTCTTCGCCACACTGAGCTGTGTTTGACGCGCGCAATTTTCGATATGATTCCAGCACGTTTACTTGATAATTTTTTTAAGAGACAATTACGGTTTTTCCAACACATTAGTAACAGAGAGAGAGACAGATTGTGTGGCAAGCTCAGATGGATGATTGCCAAAGAACAGAAGTCACGCGCCCGATGTTTGAGTTTTTCATACTATTGTAATGTCCCTTCTCAACTTGATGCTGTTGATCAGGGAAAGAACGTAAGATCTTACACATCTGATCCGACTAATCCAGATATTTTTACTGAACATGACAATTCAGATATTTCGACCAAATTTGTATTCTCCACGTCTCCCCCTGTCACAGCCTTTCCTCTTACAATTTCCGTGGCTCCTGATGTAAGTGCCCTCCACCCCTCTGATACTTTGATTGCTTCAGTTAACTCTAAATGGTTCCTTAACCTGTCTTCCGTGGATATCCCGTTGGAAGTGAAATGTCTGTTGCAACTGGGTGAAAAATTTAGTCTACCGATGGACAACAACTTGTATCGGCCTGTTTGTAATTTTATAAAATATATAGAAGGCAATTTGAGGAGGCTTGACTCGAAGGTGTCTCAACTTGTTAAAAATCACACTGCGCGGTTTTTGGAAGAAGTGTGTTCCGACCCTTCCTGCAACCCATCTTATTTCGACCGAAAAATTAAAAAATTAGGGTACAAAACTGTTTTTGGCAGATCATCCAGATTTGATTGTTACGAGGGCTGATAAGGGTAATGCGACAGCGGTTTTAGATAGAGACGATTATTTAACGAAAATGAAAGATTTATTGGACGACAATAACACGTACGTTGTCTCGAAAAGGGTCCCAGCAAGAGGATATGTAACGATCTTAATGAGATCTTGAAGCGTTGGAAAAAGAAAGAATACATTTCGGCTTTAAAGAAACGATCTTTGTATGTGAGCGATGGTGTTCTGCCTAGAGCGTACGGCTTGCCTAAGATTCACAAGACCAACTGTCCTCTTAGAATTATTGTATCTTCTATTAATAGTCCTCTGCACAGATTTGCAACCTTTCTTCATAATTGCTTGTATGACAATTTACCACACTCAAAAAGTCACATTAATAACAGCTATGATCTTGTGGATAAATTAAATAATTTATACGTTGACGACCAACAAAAACTTGTTTCGTTAGATGTCGTCTCGTTATTTACAAATGTGCCTACAAATTTAATAATTGACGCGGTCTCGAAACGGTAGCATTTTTTGCAGAGTGGTATTAAGATTCCTTTACAGGAATTTGTGATTGGACTCAAGTTGGTCTTAAATTCTACCCTTTTTCAGTTTCAACGGGGTCATTTATAAACAAATTTTCGGTACCCCCATGGGGTCCTCACTTTCGCCCATATGCGCCGATTTAGTACTACAGGATCCTGAGGAGAAGGTCATTACAATGCTTCATTTCGACCTTCCTTTTTTTTATAGATATGTTGATGACGTGGTTTTAATGGCTCCTGCTTCCTGTCTTGATTTCCTACTACAGATCTTTAACTCGTTGCATGACAGACTCCAATTTGAGATGGAGATTGCTGAGAATGGATGCCTCAACTTTTTAGATGTTAGCATTATAATTAACAACAACCATATCGAATTCGACTGGTACAGAAAACCTACGTTTTCTGGTCGACTTCTGAATTTCTTCTCTCATCACCCGTTATCGCACAAGAGGGGTGTTGTGATTGGACTCACGGATAGAATTTTTAAACTCTCCCATCCTCGGTTCCATGAGAAGAACTTCAAATTCATTTTCAGCATGTTACATGACAATGGTTATCCTTCTGAATTTATTTTTGCAACTGTCAAAAAAAGAATTAAATCTCTTATTCACAATAGTTTTCCAGCTCCTTCTCCCACTGCTCCTTCCTCCTCTTCCTCCACTTCCTCCTTTTTTGTTATCCCACATTGTAGGTGCCGCGGACGTTTTTAGGGGTGTCGCTTTGAATCTCAACAAGTCGTTGGCCTTTGTAGTCTCCAACAAATTAAATCGGTTTATTAAGACAGGTAAAGACCCTTTGCCACTTATGAGTCATTCGGATGTAGTCTACAAAATTTGCTGTAAACAGTGTTCTGCATCATATGTAGGACAGACCAGCAGACAACTCTCCACGAGAAGGAACACAAGTCTAACATCAATCGTCCTATAGAATCTTTGTCGGTGGTTTCACGACACAGGCTAGACGGACATGAATTCGATTGGGAGAACGTTAAAATCTTGGATATAGAACCCTCCTTTTCACGTAGATGCATTTCTGAAATGATTCACATTATGAGACAAGAAAACAGCTTAAATGTTCAGAGCGACACTGCTAATTTCGATAAAGCGTATTTGCCAATCATTAAGTCTTTCCCACTCGAATAAATGTGGGCCTCTGTTCGTTCCGCTCCTGGTTTTCTTAACAACCCCCCCCCCGCTCCTTTCCTTCCCCTCCTCATTCCCTTCTCATTCTCACTCCTTTTCTTTAGACGCCTTCGATATCGGCTCACATGTTTTAGTACGTTACACTGTTTTGCTGGGGACACATCGTCTGTTGTTCTTTGTTTGAATTTTCTCGGTTTATCTCATTTATGTTTGCGCTCATTTCTCCGATTCTTTTATTCCGTTATTCGTACGTATCAAATTTTGCATTAATTGTATATTTTTCTTCATTCTTTTTATCATCAACTTTTATTGTCGCGCTTATTGTGATGTGTGATGGCGTTTTGCTCCGCTCGTTTAAAAAGAAAAAATTTTTTTCCAGATTTGGAAGGGTTAGCATTTCACCGGTTATACAAATTGTCACGCATTGCGGATTTTCAGGAGACAGTTGGATTAGATTTGGAAATTTAATCGCCTGCTCCTTATGTAACAATATCTTTTGCGCCGTTTTTGTTTTTTGATCGGCCTTGCTCGACTCCGGTCATCATGGGTGAGTCGAGATACGTTCTCGCGTTAGCAACCCGTGCGAGTTTTTCTAATAAGATTTTTCTTTCCTGCGACAATATATTTTATTGCGTGTTGCGTGCGGCGTGCCTTTGTTTTCGCCTTCTTTCGTGCGAAATTTTTGACATCTTCAATTTTTCTGTTTGCGTTATGACCATATTGATATATAGTTTTTTAAAAAAGACGTTATTGACGATCTTGATATGACTTTTACGGGCGTGATACAACGGATTAGTTTATATTATTATTTATTGCATTGAAAAGGATCCGGAGAGGATTGAAACGTTTGCGCTAATTATTGTATATTGTCTTGAAATTTTAAACATGATTGTAATTTAACACGCGTTTACAATTAAATCTTTTTTTGTCAACCTTTAATATCGGTGACTTTACTTGCTTGTTTGTGTATTTGTTTTATATTTATTATTCGGCGCCACCTATTCTTATAACATTTGTTATTTTTATAAAATATAAATTTATTTCAAAATGTGTGTATTTTACTATTGTGTGTGTGTGTGTATGTGTGTGTGTGTGTGTGTGTGTGTGTGTACTTAAAAATAAGAATAATATAATATAATAATAATAATGATATAATGTTGGGGGACGGTGCACTAGGCTAAGGGGAAGTCGCTCCTGTAAGGCTAAGGGGCGATGCGCCGGGCTAAGAGAGACCGCTTCTGTAACAGAAAAGACACGCATTTCATTAGATTTAATCATTTATTTTAGGATACTTTATGATGTAATATAAATGGTATGTTACCAGTAATATTTTCCATTCTCATCTATATGCAATACGCTCAATTTGTATTTTCGCGCAGGTTTGGATTCGCATATCTGTTTATCCTCTCGTCGACTGTTCATATATTCTCGTAAACTCTGAAATTAAACATAATAATTGTAAATGTTTTAAATTTATTACACATCAACAAAAATATTTTTACCTTCAACGTTTCCAAGTTTTGCCGTAGCTTATTCTCATGATCATATTCTTCTAACTTTTCAATCTCTTTTAGTAGTTCAAGATGTATACAAAGTCTATTTCCGAAACATTTTACTTTAGTGTGATTAGGATCTTCGGCAAATATACATTCAATACAAAAACTTGCATGACATTTTTTAACTGAGTTCGCACAAGATTTTCGAGTTTTGAGAAATCTGTTCAACGAAATTGTGCGGGGTTTTTTTAAGTCAAGCTCTTGATGTCTTATAAATTGCACAACTGAAGTTTCCAGATTCTTCTTCGAAAGTTGTTCCCGCTCTATTTGAAGTAATTCTTCAACATCACTAGTTCGAAAATCGAAATCAGGTTCCTTATCAGATGATTCGTCTTTCGCATATAATTTCTTCCATTTCGCTCTTCTCTCTCTCTCAATCTTAATTTTTTCTACCACAACTGGATCCATCCAGGCATCAATAACATCCATATCTTCGTCGATGAAAATTACGTCTTTTTCGGCCATTGTACTAACGTAACACACACACACACACACAAGACTAATGAAACGCAAAGAACAACGAAAGAAATGATACTCTAATGCCGCAGACTCCTCTTCATTATATATCTTTTAATATCTCGCGTCTCATTCCAATTAGAGCATCGCGTCTCATCTACCTCAGCATTTCTCTACATTTTGGCGGAGCGTGTTGAGAAAAATTGTCGACTATTCTTATTCGTATGGAAGGAAAGAAATAAAATTCATAGATGGAATAAAAATAATTATTTATTGCACGCGTCGTAAAGAATATCATTTACAGCACATGTTAATAATTCGCAATCGATCAATGATTCGCTGTCAAAGACATCACTCTTGCGTATCGTTTTTACAGCATCGCATACAGTAGTAATATTATTACGTTGTAATACAGTTTCAAATTATTTAAATTTTTCAATTACGAGATACGTAAGTAGTGATACTAGGAGAGTTTTAACCCAGGTCCTCTCAGGGGGGGTGAGGCGCGAGGGGGAACCGCGGTGCGGGGGGAGTGACGTCACGCGCGGGGAAGGGGGATCCGCGGCGCGAGCGATGGACGAGGGGGTCCGCGAGGTGAAGGGGGATCCACGGCGCGAGCGATGGGCGAGGGGGTCCGCGAGGTGAAGGGGGATCCGCGGCGCGAGCGATGGGCGAGGGGGTCCGCGAGGTGAAGGGGGATCCGCGGCGCGAGCGATGGGCGAGGGGGTCCGCGCGGTGAAGGGGGATCCGCGGCGCGAGCGATGGGCGAGGGGGTCCGCGCGGTGAAGGGGGATTAGCGGAAAGAAGACGGTGGTGTGAGAAGGACAGCGCTACGTATGGGAAAAGGACAGTGCAAAGTGTGTGAAGAGGACAGTGCTACGAGTGCGACAAGGATGGCGTTAACGTGGAACAAGGACGACGTATAGGTGGGAGAAGGACGACGCAAAGGTAAGTGAACAACGAGTATATGAAAGAGAGAGAGTGATAATATCGAGAATAACAACGCGTGCGAGAGAGAACGATAGCGCAAGAACAACGCGAGTGAGAGAGAACGCATATGAAAGAGAGAACGATAGCGCCAAGACGACATGTGCAAGAGAGAGAACGATAATATCGCGAGACTTACAATTAGTGCGCGCGCGAAAGAGAGAACGATAGCGCGAAGATGACGCGTGCGAGAGAGAACGATAATATCGCGAGGCTTACAACTAACGAGTATGATAAAGATAGCGATACTTACAACTAGCGCGTGCGAGAGAGATTACTAATTCTAATCGTGAAAGATAGACTTAAGATTAACGCACGAGAGAGAACGATATCGCGATGCTTATAACTAACGCAGGGATGGGAACGCAAGGAGAGGCATGCAAATAATTAGATTTTTTTTTTACGGATATAGAATATATAAAATTTATTAAAAATGTGTTAATACAATTGTGTGTGTGTGTGTGTGTGTGTGTGTGTGTATGTACTTAAAATTAAGATTATAATAAAATAATAATATAATAGTAATAATAATAATTTGGGGGTGCGGGGGGGGTGGAGGGGCCAGGGGAGCCAGGTGAGGGGGCCGCTCCTGTAACAGAAAAAAGACACATCTCATTAGATTTTAATAATTTATTTTAGGATACTTTATGATATAATATTGAAAGATACTTACAATGTTATTCATTTATTTAATATGTGCAAATGGGGCACATGTCACACGGCAGTATTAGAAGTAGAGATTTCCTGCACTCTTTGCATGACATATTATCTATGTTGCAATAAGCTGTGATTCTATGTAGCCGAACAGATGTAGCTTCCAGAAACATTTCCGATAGACTCAGAAAGCAATCGGCGCAATATATCGATCCATTTTCCATGTAAAAATAGGAAATGCAACATATCTTTGTTGCCTCGCTCAATGTTAATATTTCGGGTAAGTCTAAATGTCGCTGTTTCTGTTCATCACCATCATCACTATTGTCACTATCGTAAGCACTGTCTGTCAAGGGTTCTATTTCAATATCAGACCCATCCTCATCTGCTAGATTGCCAATGTCCATATGGTTATCATCATCATCAATATCCATTTGATTATCTTCATCATCAATGATAATAATTTCTTCAATGTCCTCATCAGCGATAATAACATCTTCGTCTTCAATGTTGATGATGATTACATCTTCGTCTTTATCATCGATGAAAATTACGTCTTCTTCGGCCATTGCACTAACGTAACACACAAGACTAACGAAACGCAAAGAACAACGAAATAATATTCTAATGTCGCAGACTCCTCTTCATTATATATCTTTTTAATATCTCGCGTCTCATTCCAACTAGAGCATCGCGTCTCATCTACCTCAGCATTTCTCTACATCTTTGGCGGAGCGTGTTGAGAAAAATTCTCGACTATTCTTATTCGTATGGAAGGAAAGAAATAAAATCATAGATTGAATAAAAATAATTATTTATTGCACGCATCGTAAAGAATATCATTTACAGCACATGTTAATAATTCGCAATCGATCAATGATTCACTGTCAAAGACATCACTCTCGCGTATCGTTTTTACAGCATCGCATACAGTAGTAATATTATTACGTTGTAATACAGTTTCAAATTGTTTAAATTTTTCATTTACGAGATACGTATTCTCGCATAACCAATTATGCATATGATCGATACAATTTTCAAAATTAAATAAATGTAATAATGTTTCTGGTTTCATGTACAATGAATTTTCGCATAATGCAAGTTTTACAATTTTCGATTGATACATTTCAATCGTTAAATCTCCAATTCTTAATGGGGGAGTAGTCGATTGTAGAAATTGTTCAACGTCTGCTTGCTTCCGCATCAACAAATTCCACGTTGAAAAGGACAACACTATTTGATTGCCTCGATTATCGCCGAGAATCAGTTCCACGTACGATACAGCTCCAACGCTTATTCCAACGTCCAAATACTTGTACGACGTCGGGGTTAGAGCGTACCTTCTTCCAAGTATGTGAGCCGCACGACGAGGCTGAATACTATAAAAATATAAATAATTATACAACAATATTAAAAATCAATAAGTAACAAATTTTTTAAACGATTTAAACTTACGTGTCGCATTTTTGCTTCTTACACGGTGGAGTTTCACCGTTTCGAATCGGAACGTAGAAATTCATATTTCTTCAGCGGTGAACCTTTCACACGCGCGATTGATGCAATACTGCAATCGTGTTAGAATCAATATCAATTCAAATAGTATCCCAAATTGCGATGTAGAGGGGATTATTGCTGACGCAACATTTTAATTTCCTCCAAAATTTTGTCGCGCCGATGTATGGCTGCGATGACATCATCATCTTCGGAACAAAGATTTAGCTGAAATTGCTAAAATCGAGCGCCGATGTACGGCTGCTCCTGATACAATCACGTCAAAATTATTCAAATGTACGTGACAAAACGGGAAATTTTCAAGGTTAAGATCTGCATTGAAACTAAGATTTAGCTGAATTTGCAAAAATCGAGCGCCGATGTACGGCTGCGCCTGATGCAATCACGTTAAAATTTTCAAATGTACGTGACAAATAGTGAAAAAATAATTGCCAAGGTTAAAATGTGTATCATCCCTAGACAAAGATTTAGCTGAATTTACTAAAATCGAGCGCCGATGTACGGCTGCGCCTGATGCAATCGCACCAAAATTATTCAAATGTACGTGACAAATAGTGAAAAAATAATTGCCAAGGTTAAAACATGCATCATCCCTAGACAAAGATTTAGCTGAAAGCGCTAAAATCAAGGGCCGATGTACGGTTGCCCCTGATGCAATCATGTTAGATTTTTCAAATGTACGTGACAAAACGTGAAATTATCAAGGCCAAATTGCACACGGTACTACGAGGAATTTTTTGTAAGATGAAATCGTTCTAGAATGTTCGATGATAAAACAATGCATGAGACGGTATATAAATCATGATAGAGAGACGCACCCCACCAGTAGCTAAAGTGCATCAGAACAGTCATTAGAAATGCTAAATTTTGCAAGTGTGCATTAGCAATATGGAGGAGCAAATTTTGCGAGAACAATCCGCTTTGCTTGATTCGTTGGAAAACTACATTGTGTGGGAGCCACGATGCGACGAGTACATCGAGTCGCTGGAAGAGCAAAGTCGAATCAAACGGCCGCGATTATCGATCGGAAATCGACAATCACTGATTGCTCGGATCGCGCGCCTCGAAGGTTTGAAAAATTCGGTACGTGGACGTTTCGTACACGGGGGTGCCGGATGTAGTGCGCGTCAAAATGCATTTGTGTGGCGCGAAATTGATACGGCGTTCGAGAGTCGCGTATCGACTGGTGCGGTGATAAACTATAATCACATTGAACCGCACCAATTTCTCGATGACGCTAAAGACATTGTGTTGGAACATGTGCAGGACGCTTTAAAAAAACACAGCAGTGTAAAAGTGAACACTATATTCAATGGTGAATTTGTGTCGGGTGATAAACACGCGAATAAAAGTGTGAATACGAGAAACTATGAACTCTTTCGCACATCTGATTTACGCGAGTGGTACGAACGGCGCGTTATCGAGTCCACCCTAGCGTCTCTGGAAGAGTTTCAGGAACGCGATAGCGGGTGGGCATTGTCGCGAATACTGAACTTGACTGTAAATATAAACAAGTACAATCCAATGCGCGCGGGATGTCACATTAAATTGCCGCGGGAGATTATGATGAAGAGAGCGGTGGTTAACGTGCAATCAAAGGACAATGCGTGTTTCGCGTGGGCAGTGGTCGCCGCTCTGTATCCCGCAGAAAAAAAGGTGGAACGGGAATCATCGTACCCGCATTACGCGACAGTGCTGAATCTCCGGGACATTGAGTTTCCAGTGACTGTGAATCAGATTAAAAAATTTGAACATGCAAATAACATTTCAATCAATGTGTACGACATCGAAGACAAAAACATTGTCCCGATACGTCTTTCGCAGCAGAAACGGGATAAGCATGTGAATCTGCTGTACATTGAAGATGACAACAGCGTGGGACATTTCGCTTGGATCAAGAATTTATCCCGGCTCGTGAGCTCGCAATTGAGCAAACACAATGGTCAAAGATATATCTGTGATCGGTAAGTTTATTTTATATTATTTGAAAATTATAATTTATATAAAAATCTTATGATAAAAAAATTTTTTTCTTTTACAGATGCCTTCATTATTTTGGTTCGGACGACAAGTTGCAGTCGCATACGGTCGACTGCGGAAAGCTAAACGACTGCGCTGTCCGATTGCCGAGCGACAAGGACAAGTGGCTCGAGTTCAGCAACCCTAATCGGAAGGAGCGGCTTCCATTTGTGGTCTACACCGACTTGGAATGTGTCCTGACGAAAAGAACGAAAGAAGAAAAATTATATCAACACCATCGGGTATTTAGTTTAGCTTATTATGTACATTGTTCGTACGACGACTCATTATCAACGTATCATTCGCATCGTAGCGTTGATTGTATAGCATGGTTCGCCGAAGACCTTAAAAATTTAGCAATTCGCGTTCAGAATATTTTAAAAACAAATGTCCCCATGGTAAATTTAACATCCGATGAGTGGGAGAAATTCTATAGCGCCACTCGTTGTCATATATGCGAAAAGCCGTTTGCGCAAGACGATACACGCGTTCGCGATCATTGCCATCTGACCGGGCGGTACAGAGGTCCTGCACACTCAAATTGTAATCTAAATTATAAAGATTCTTTTTGTATTCCGATAGTTTTTCACAATTTATCCGGTGACGATTCTCATTTTATTATCGAAGAAATAGCCACAGCGTTCGAAGGGAAAATCGAGTTATTACCGATAACCAAGGAAAAATATATTTCGTTTACCAAAAGTGTGGATCTTAAAGAAGAAGAAGAATCAAAAAATCAAATAAAATTACGTTTCATCGATTCATATAAATTTCTCGCATCGAGTCTCGATAAATTGGCATCATTTTTGGACAAAGATAAACTCAAAATTTTAAAATCGGAATTTCAAAATTTATCAACAGAAAATTTCAATTTGTTAACGCGAAAAGGTGTATTTCCGTACGAATACATCGATTCCGTCGACAGGTTGCATGATACGTGTTTACCATCGCGCGAATCATTTTACAGTTCCTTGACCGGTGAAACTGTATCCGAGAGCGATTACGCACACGCCGAGAACGTCTGGACGCGATTCTCCATTCGGACGCTAGGCGAATATAGCGACTTGTACCTTAAAATTGATGTCTTGTTATTAGCCGACATTTTCGAAAACTTTCGAGATAAATGTATCGAAAGTTACGGACTCGACCCCGCGTATTATTATACTCTCCCCGGATACACGTGGGACGCCATGTTGAAGTATACAAAGATCACGTTCGAGTTGCTTACAGACATCGACATGGTTATGTTTATCGAACGTGGTATACGCGGTGGTCTGAGCCAATGTTCGGGTAGATACGCTTGCGCTAATAACAAGTACATGGAGTCGTACGATCCATCGAAACCATCATCGTACTTGATGTACTTTGATGTAAATAATTTGTACGGATGGGCAATGTGTCAACCGCTGCCATATGCTGATTTTCGATGGGTCGACGATGTGTCAAATTTTGACGTATCATCCATCGCGCTAGATTCGCCTACGGACTATATCCTCGAAGTGGACCTCGAGTACCCGCAACATCTTCACGATGTGCACACTGACCTACCGTTTTGCCCGACACGCGACAAACCACCTGGCAAGCGGGAATTCAAGCTACTTGCAACGTTATACGATAAGAAGCGTTACGTGATACACTACCGCAACCTGCAGCAGTGTACGCGGCACGGCCTTCGTGTAACAAAAATACATCGAATTTTACAGTTTTCTCAATCTCCCTGGCTTCAAAATTATATAGAATTAAATACACATTTCAGAACATTGGCTAAAAATGATTTCGAAAAAAATTTATATAAATTAATGAATAATGCAGTGTTTGGTAAAACGATGGAAAATGTGCGCAATCGTGTCGATGTAAAATTATTAACAAAGTGGGACGGTCGGTACGGCGCAGAGGCGATGATCGCGAAACCAAATTTCCACAGCAGAAGTGTTTTTTCGGAAAACTTAATCGCTGTGGAATTGCACATTTCGGTACCGAGAACATTGACCGAATGACGCGTATCGCCGACGCATAGTTTAATTTATAATAATGCCGGCCTCGCGAAGTTCTTCGATAATTGACAAGATTTCATTGTCGTGAGCATTGTTGCCGGCTCGACGCGAGGCGTCCAGCAATCGCAAACGATCCACCAATTCGTTGGGATCGTTCCAATGCACGTAATCGATTATGTTGTCGCTTAACGTCATGGTGCGCGGCGCGTCTATACCTCTTCCCATCTTTCTATCGGGGAATAATGGTGCAATTATATATTTGTACTTGTACCCTTTATTAGTTTTAATAGGATTATTAACTTTGTTGTCACGTTTATGCGCATTTGTTATCTTTAATATACTTTGATATTTATGCAAATCATCTCGAGTATATTTTTTATGATTGGGAAATTTTTTAAAAATCAAATCGTAGATACCTTCGGTTCCCTTATATTTTATTCCATCGATAATTATATTATCTTCCTTGTCCACATCGAAACATTTATCACCTAGCATCATTCCTTCATTGGTAAATTTAACACCGTAGACGTAATCCATGCTCTTATTTTTATCAACACTCATAATATCTCCTATATATTTTTGCGCCAGTGGACCTAAATGTTCTCGGAACGTTTTCTGACCTTCGGACGTTTCTAATTCGTGTCGGACCGATGTTACAAAAGAATCGGGTGTGGTCTCGTAAATTTCTTCGGCGGATGTGGGTGGTATTGTTTGACGCGGTTGTACTTTTATCGGAGTAGAAACAGTAGCCATATTAGAAAATTGCTTCCTTCGCTTTGATCGATTCGGTGTCGAATATATCGGTGAATCGTTTATCGACATATTTATCCGTGCTCGCTTTAGTCCTTGCTTGGACTCTTTTATTTTTTCCTCTTGCTTCTCCTCAAACGTCAAACTCAACGGTTCGATTTTCAACGCATCAGATTCCACAGTATTTTCGACAAGCTGTTTTAAAGGCTCGGTAATCGGTTTAAATTGCCTTTCCAATATGATATCTTCCTCCATTTTACCAGTTTTCAAAGCGCGATATTTTTTGCGAATCGATTCGCTCGTTTTTGCAATCTCTGCCGCAATCTTTTCACGATCGCCGTTCATGATGCTCGATCGATGTGTCGATGATGACTGATCGCTTTACGGTATCGCGAAATCATTAAATCCCCTTCTATATCGTCCATTGATCAACATACTATCTTTATCAATGACTACGAAGCCATATTTGCGTTGCCAACATTTCTGACACAATGCATGGAAATCGTCATAAGACATCGGTATTCACATGATCGTTGTACACATGTTTCAAGTTTGTGCCATCTTGTTTAAACAGGATCAGCAGGTTCGCGTTGTCGCGTATAAGATGCTTAGGTATCTTGGCGTACGTCTGACAAAGATAGAAACAGTCAACGCTCGAGTGTCGACCCATTGCAAAGTACTCTCTTATCGTATCCTGCTTGTCGCATGCCACGTCATCAAAGATAAAGATGGAATTCGGAAGCGCCTCGCTCGGTGGAATGACATCGCTGTTATTAGAGAATGTAAAGTATCCGATTTCATCTATAGGTGCTAGTAAATTTTCCAAGTATTTGTATTTCGGCTGTTGAAGCGATTTCGAGTATACGTACATGTTCTCGAAACGTACACCGTGTGGACTTTCTATCAAACTAATCAACACGTTTGTCTTACCACAGTTTGAAGGGCCGCAAACGATACCGCGTATAGTAGTCGGCAGCATGTTTCCATGCTTGCGTACTTTTTTCTCCGATATTAGTCTATCATCGAAATTTGATACTTTGATTACCCGCGCTTGTCGCACGAACCGCATGTTTTCTCTTTCGAATCAATTTTGCGAATGATCGCGAGGGAGAGACCTATTTATAGAAGTGTCTCGACTCGAAACCGATCAGTATCAAAAATGTTTCTCCTTCTGTCGGATGAGAGAGACATTCTCGGGCTTACCGCCAAACAACTGCAGTATATCCCAAAGATTTTATTACTTCAAAATTTCGGTGATTACGTGGAACGATTGTGGGACAAGCTTCCAGAATATATAAAGGCTGATCCGGAGGATCGACAATATCGTTCGTGCATGCGACATTACAACCAGCCATGGCAACGAACACATCGACGGTCTACCACCGCTGATAAAAGATTGCGACGTATGTCAGCGAGAATCGTAAGAGGCAGCGGCCTCTTAAATCGTGCGATAAACGCGCTTCCCATCGAATTACATATTCCCGGTTATCAGTTTTGCGGGCCTGGAACTCGATTAGAAAAACGATTGGCTAGAGGTGATTGAGGTATCAATCCATTGGACGCGGCGTGTCGTGAACACGACATTGCTTACGCGCGAAGCAACGACCTCGACCAACGTCACATCGCTGATCGCATACTAGCTGCAAGAGCGCAAGAACGCATTACCGCGAGGGATTCGACTCTCGGTGAAAGAGCAGCCGCTACGACTGTTTGGGCGGCAATGAAGGCAAAGACAAAACTCGGCATGAGGATGAAAAAGCCATCGACGACAAAAAGGAGGAAGAAACGAATACTTCCAGTAGCGAAACGTGGTGGTATTTTACCACTTTTACCGTTGTTGGGAGTTGTCGGTTCATTGGCCGGCGGTGCGGCGGGAATCGCAAAGGCGGTAAACGATAGCAAGGCTGCACAACGTCAGCTGGAAGAGATGCAGCGTCACAATCGCGCTATGGAAGGTCGCGGACTTTATCTCGCTCCGTACAAGCGTGGACAGGGATTCTCAACAAAGTCTAAGAGAAAAAAAAAACGTCGAAAAAACATTAAAAATGCCTACGGGTGCAACAACTAACGTGCAATTGGAGCAATTTGCGAAACGTATGTGTATACCTTTCTTTAGAGGTGTTTTCATGCGCAATAATTTACCAATAAGCGGCATACGACGAAACGAAAGCGGTATCGTCAATTTGGATGACGTTGATGGTCCCGGTACTCATTGGGTAGCGTACGCAAGAGGGACGATCGTGTCGTATATTTCGACAGTTTTGGAAATCTTCGACCGCCCAAGGAACTTGTACGATATTTCGGACGAGTGAAAATTGAATACAATTACACATCTTATCAAAGTTATAATCAGAATATCTGTGGACAGTTGTGTTTAAAATTTCTTCAAACGATCAATTTAAAGCCTGACAATCCATCGTCATGACTCAGTATTCGTTCGACATGTCACTGACACTTACGTTGACTGGCAGAAGCAGCGTTCTTGCTGTAAGCTATTTCCCCGCTATAGATTTGGTCGATGCCGATTACGAGCTCGGATTAACGGATTTTGAAACTTATCACACGATTCCGAACGTAAGTTTTTCGAATAATAAATTTTATTTTGGCAACGACGACAAGGAAATTACAATTCCCGAAGGATCGTACGAATTGCACGCCATAAATGATTATCTCAAACGCGTAATTTTGCGAGATGAACACCTTTCCAGAGATGGTGAAAACGATTATGATGAGGAATATCCAATAGTGCTCCGCGCCAATCACAGTACGCTAAAGAGTGAAATCAAATGCGCCTACAGAATAAACTTTACCAAACCCGACAATGTAGGATCCTTGCTTGGATTCTCGTCGAATCGTATATTGCAACCTCGCAAGTGGTATGAATCGGACGAACCTGTTAATATTATAAACGTAAATATTATTCGTATAGAATGCAACGTGACTACTGGTGCGTACAGCAACGGCATGCGCGTACACACGATACATGAATTTTCACCCAGCGTACCGCCAGGATATAAGATATCGGAAACACCGGCACAGATCATTTATCTGCCGATCGTTGTACGGAGCATTACGGATTTAACGATACGTATTGTGGATCAAAGAGGTCGATTGCTCGATTTTCGAGGAGAGGAAATTACCGTAAGATTGCATATACGGCGGCAATAAACATAGTATGCCTTGTACTGAACGAAACGGAGCACGCGAGAGACAATACTTTTACGCGGGACAATACTATTGCAGTAAGGCGAGCAGTATCGGGTGACAATAATAAGATTGCCGTTAAAAAGAAGCTGAGCGCGTTGAATCGTGAATTTTTGAAATCATTGGGATTCATCGTACGAAAAGAATGATTGATGTTTGAATATCGGAGGTGAGCCAGTCTTTGACGATCGCATCGTCAAGATTGAGACTCATACGTACAATCCGTACGCCAATACGACGCTTGGATACAGCGACGAGATACGAATACCTATACAACATCAGGATTTATACACGTTACCGTGCGAAAGCTTTCTTTACATCGAGGGAAGATTTAATGCGTAAAGTGCGTAAAGCGAATGATGAAATGAAGGTTGTATTGGGAAACAATTGCGTCGCATTCATGTTTGATGAGCTTCGATACGAACTCGACGGAGTAGAGATTGATCGCAACAGAAATGTTGGAATAACATCAACGCTCAAAAATTATGTCTCTCTAACGCACCAGAAAAGTATAAACTTGAAGAACGCTGCGTGGGATTTGACGTACAACGGTGACAAAAATTATTTCAACTTTTGTGTGCCGCTCAACATGTTGCTGGGATTTTGCGAAGATTATAAACGCGTTGTGATTAACGCTCGTCATGAATTGATTTTGATACGTTCGCGCAACGATAATAATTGTCTATTCGGACATCCGTCGTCGGAAGCTGAGATTGATANAAATGAACGCTCGTCGACGGTCATTGAACGGTCATTGAACGGAAAACGAACGACCGTCGAACGGAAACGGACGCTCGGTTGAACGGTCATCGAACGGTAATGAATGACCGTTGAACGGAAATTAAAAATGGATCGATGAGCTATCTCGACTCGTTGCAGAGTACAATACGCGAAAACATCGCACCATCGGTATGAGACATGTCGACGTCACTCCGGCGATCGCCGAAAAACTTTTACATACGGTGTACAGCAATATAAAAATTGCGGCTCCGGCAAAATTTAAAGTAGGCGATTCGGTACGCGTGAGCAACTACAAGACCATCTTTGAAAAAGGTTTCACACCAAATTGGACGACCGAAGTTTTTAAGATTATCGAGGTGCAGAAAACTAATCCCGCGACATTCATACTCGAAGATTCGCGGGAAATCCCATCGCTGGAGGATTCTACGAATACGAGTTACAACGCGTCGCCAATCCCGACGTATATCTCGTGGAAAAAATTTTGTGAGAAAAGGGTGATGAGGTTTATGTGAAATGGTTGGGAATGGATAAATCATACAACTCTTGGATTCATAAAAATAATGTATTGTAAACATTTATTGAAACATAAAATATGCGTATAAAATATATAAAATTTATTAAAATATAAATATAAATATAAATATATAAATATAAAAATATATAATATAAAATGTAGAAAATATATACATGGTTATGTACAAAATATACAATAAACAAAATATAGATTTATTTACAACGGTATCTGATAATGTCCCCACGGTAGCGTATCGGTGGTATCGGGTACGATACCACGCGATATATCGCTTGTCGTCGTACGGACTCAGAGCAATTTTCGTCTCGCGAATCGTGTATACTTGGTGTAATTTAGATCGTATACACGACTGCTGACGCGTCATTTCAATCTCTTCGTTCAAGCACCGCGTGTAATCGTCAAACGTTATCGTTCTCGCGACAACGTTGCTCTTGACATCTTTGACTTTCTTCGTATCCTTTTTCCCATTCACTCGTAACGCGTACATCTTTGCTCTGAGCCCGACGAATTCGGTCATTATGGCACCGTTGTTTTCATGCTTCATCAGACCCGGTACCTTTTTATTTAGAAGCGGTATACCGTATACATTGTCCACCGCATAATCGCTCGTGTCGAATCTAACAATGTCACGCTTCATATTCTCATACACATTCGCACACTCGATGTGATATATGAGAGTGTCCGTATCGGTATACATTACTCGACATTTGTCACGATACATTGGCGCCATATACTTGTGATGAAATTCGTACAAACATGTCTTGGATATGTCGAGGATGCACATACCCACGTAAATCGGTTTGTAAAATTTCACCTCGAGTTTACGCAATTCCACAGCGATTAAGTTTTCCGAAAAAACGCTTCTGCTGTGGAAATTTGATTTCGCGATCATCGTCTCTGCGCCGTATCGTCCGTCCCACTTTGTTAATAATTTTACATCGACACGATTGCGTACATTTTCCATCGTTTTACCAAATACCGCATTATTCATTAATTTGTATAAATTTTTTTCGAAATCATTTTTAGCCAACGTTCTGAAATGTGTATTTAATTCTATATAATTTTGAAGCCAGGGAGATTGAGAAAACTGTAAAATTCGATGTATTTTTGTTACACGAAGGTCGTGCCGCGTACACTGCTGCAGGTTGCGGTAGTGTATCACGTAACGCTTCTTATCGTATAACGTTGCAAGTAGCTTGAATTCTCGCTTGCCAGGTGGTTTGTCGCGTGTCGGGCAAAACGGTAGATCAGTGTGCGCATCGTGAAGATGTTGCGGGTACTCGAGATCCACTTCGAGGATATAGCCCGTAGGCGAATCTAGCGCGATGGATGATACGTCAAAATTTGACACATCGTCGACCCATCGAAAATCAGCATAGGGCAACGGTTGACACATCGCCCATCCGTACAAATTATTTACATCAAAGTACATCAAGTATGATGGTTTCGATGGATCGTACGACTCCATGTACTTGTTATTAGCGCGAGCGTATCTACCCGAACATTGGCTCAGGCCGCCGCGTATACCACGTTCGATAAACATAACCATGTCGATGTCTGTAAGCAACTCGAACGTGATCTTTGTATGCTTCAACATGGCGTCCCACGTGTATCCGGGGAGAGTATAGTAATACGCGGGGTCGAGTCCGTAACTTTCGATACATTTATCTCGAAAGTTTTCGAAAATGTCGGTTAATAACAAGACATCAATTTTGAGGTACAAGTCGCTATATTCGCCTAGCGTCTGAATGGAGAATCGTGTCCAGACGTTCTCGGCGTGCGCGTAATCGCTCTCGGATACAGTTTCACCAGTCAAGGAACTTTAAAACGATTCGCGCGGTGGTAAACACGTATCATGCAACCTGTCGACGGAATCGATGTATTCGTACGGAAATACGCCTTTTCGCGTTAACAAATTGAAATTTTCTGTTGATAAATTTTGAAATTCCGATTTTAAAATTTTGAGTTTATCTTTGTCCAAAAATGATGTCAATTTATCGAGACTCGATGCGAGAAATTTGTATGAATCGATGAAACGTAATTTTATTTGATTTTTTGATTCTTCTTCTTTAAGATCAACACCTTTGGTAAACGAAATATATTTTTCCTTGGTTATCGGTAATAACTCGATTTTCCCTTCGAACGCTGTGGCTATTTCCTCGATAATAAAATGAGAATCGTAACCGGATAAATTGTGAAACACTATCGGAATGCAAAAAGAATCTTTATAATTTAGATTACAATTTGAGTGTGCAGGACCTCTGTACCGCCCGGTCAGATGGCAATGATCGCGAACGCGTGTATCGTCTTGTGTAAACGGCTTTTCGCATATATGACAACGAGTGGCGCTATGGAATTTCTCCCACTCTTCGAACGTTAAATTTACCATGGGGACATTTGTTTTAAAATATTCTTAACGCGAATTGCTAAATTTTTAAGGTCTTCGGCGAACCATGTTATACAATCGACGCTACGACGCGAATGATACTCTGAAAATGAGTCGTCGTACGAACAATGTACATAATAAGCTAAACTAAATACCCGATGGCGTTGATATAATTTTTCTTCTTTCGTCTTGGCCAAGACACATTCCAAGTCGGCGTAGACCACAAATGGAAGCCGTTCCTTCCGATTAGGGTTGCTGAACTCGAGCCACTTGTCCTTGTCGCTCGGCAACCGGACAGCGCAGTCGTTTAGCTTTCCGCAGTCGACCGTATGCGACTGCAACTTGGTGTCTGAATAAAAATAATGAAGGCATCTGTAAAAGAAAAAAAATTTAATTAAGATTTATGTAACAAAGTGTATAACCTATAATTATCCAAATAATATAAAATAAACTTATCGATCACAGATATATCTTTGACCATTGTGTTTGCTCAATTGCGAGCTCACGAGCCGGGATAAATTCTTGATCCATGCAAAATGTCCCACGCTGTTGTCATTTTCAATGTACAGCAGGTTCACATGCTTATCCCGTTTCTGCTGCGAAAGACGTATCGGGACAATGTTTTTGTCTTCGATGCCGTACACATTGATTGAAATGTTATTTGCAAGTTCAAATTTCTTAATCTGATTCACAGTCTGATTCACTGGAAACTCAATGTCCCGGAGATTCAGCACTGTCGCGTAATGCGGGTACGATGATTCCCGTTCCGCGTTCCTTTCAGCGGGATACAGAGCGGCGACCACTGCGCACGCGAAACACGCATTGTCCTTTGATTGCACGTTAATCACCGCTCTCTTTATCATAATCTCCCGCGGTAATTTGATGTGACATCCCGCGCGCAAAGGATTGTACTTGTTTATATTTACAGTCAAGTTCAGTATTCGCGACAAAGCCCACCCGCTATCGCGTTCCTGAAACTCTTCGAGAGACGCTAGGGTGGACTCGATAACGCGCTGTTCGTACCACTCGCGTAAATCGGATGTGCGAAAGAGTTCATAGTTTCTCGTATTCACACTTTTATTCGCGTGTTTATCACCCGACACAAATTCGCCGTTGAATATAGTGTTCACTTTTACACAATTGTGTTTTTTTAGAGCGTCCTGCACATGTTCCAACACAATGTCTTTAGCGTCATCGAGAAATTGGCGCGGTTCGATGTGATTATAATTTATCACCGCACCAGTCGATACGCGACTCTCGAACGCCGCATCAATTTCGCGCCACACAAGTCCATTTTGACGTGCACTACATCCGGCACCCGCGTGTACGAAACGTCCATGTACCGAATTTTTCAAACCTTCGAGGCGCGCGATCCGAGCAATCAGTGATTGTCGATTTCCGATCGATTATCGCGGCCGTTTGATTCGACTTTGCTCTTCCAACGACTCGATGTACTCGTCGCATCGTTGCTCCCACACAATGTAGTTTTCCAGCGAATCAAGCAAAGCGGATTGTTCTCGCAAAATTTGCTCCTCCATATTGCTAACGTACACTTGCAAAATTTAGCGTTTCCAATGATAGGTCTGATGCACTTTAGCTACTGGTGGGGTGCGTCTCTCTATCATGATTTATATATCGTTTCATGCATTGTTTTATGATCGAACATTCTAGAATAGATTTCATCTTACAAAAAATTCCCCGTAGTACCGTGTGCAATTTGACCTTGATAATTTCACGTTTTGTCACGTACATTTGAAAAATCTAACGTGATTGCATCAGGGGCAACCGTACATCGGCCCTTGATTTTAGCGCTTTCAGCTAAATCTTTGTCTGGGGATGATGCATGTTTTAACCTTGGCGGTTATTTTTTCACTATTTGTCACATACATTTGAATAATTTTGGTGCGATTGCATCAGTGGCAGTCGTACATCGGCGCTCGATTTTATCAAATTCAGCTAAATCTTTGTCTAGGGATGATACACATTTTAACCTTGGCGGTTATTTTTTCACTATTTATCACGTACATTTGAAAATTTTAACGTGATTGCATCAGGCGCAGCCGTACATCGGCGTTCGATTTTTGCAAATTCAGCTAAATCTTAGTTTCGATGCAGATCTTAACCTTGAAAATTTCCCGTTTTGTCACGTACATTTGAATAATTTTGACGTGATTGTATTAGGAGCAGCCGTACATCGGCGCTCGATTTTAGCAAATTCAGCTAAATCTTTGTTTCGAAGATGATGATGTCATCGCAGCCGTACATCGGCGCGACAAAATTTTGGAAGAAATTAAAATGTATCAGCAATAATCCCCTCTACATCATAATTTGGGATACTATTTGAATTGATATTGATTCTAATACGATTGCAGTATTGCATCAATCGCGCGTGTGAAAGATTCATCGCTGAAGAAATATGAATTTCTACGTTCCGATTCGAAACGGTGAAACTCCACCGTGTAAGAAGCAAAAATGCGACACGTAAGTTTAAATCGTTTAAAAAATTTGTTACTTATTGATTTTTAATATTGTTGTATAATTATTTATATTTTATAGTATCCAGCCTCGTCGTGCGGCTCGCATACTTGGAAGAAGGTACGCTCTAACCCCGACGTCGTACAAGTATTTGGACATTGGAATAAGCGTTGGAGCTGTATCGTACTTGGAGCTAATTCTCGGCGATAATCGAGGCAATCAAATAGTGTTGCCCTTTTCAACGTGGAATTTGTTGATGCGGAAGCAAGCAGACGTTGAATAATTTCTACAATCGACTGTTCTCCCATTAAGGATTGGAGATTTAACGATTGAAATGTATCCATCGAAAATTGTAAAACTCACATTATGCGAAAATTCTTTGTACATGAAACCAGAAACGTTATTACATTTATTTAATTTTGCAAATTGTATTGATCATATGCATAATTGGTTATGCGAGAATACGTATCTCGTAAATGAAAAATTTAAACAATTTGAAACTGTATTACAACGTAATAATATTACAACTGTATGCGATGCTGAAAAACGATACGTGAGAGTGATGTCTTTGACAGCGAATCATTGATCGATTGCGAATTATTAAAATGTGCTATAAATGATATTCTTTACAATGCGTGCAATAAATAATTATTTTTATTCCATCTATGAATTTTATTTGTTTCCTTCCATACGAATAAGAATAGTCGACAATTTTTCTCAACACGCTCCGCCAAAGATGTAGAGAAATGCTGAGGTAGATGAGACGCGATGCTCTAGTTGGAATGAGACGCGAGATATTAAAAAGATATATAATGAAGAGGAGTCTGCGACATTAGAATATTATTTCGTTGTTCTTTGCGTTTCGTTAGTCTTGTGTGTTACGTTAGTGCAATGGCTGAAGAAAACGTAATCATCGGTAATGAAGATATGGATGATAATGATGTTGAAGAAAACGTAATCATCGGCAATGAAGATATGGATGAATATGATGCCTGGATGGATCCCGTTGTGATGGAAAAAATTGTGATTGAGAGAGAGAGAAGAGCGAAATGGAAGAAATTATATGCGAAAGAAGAATCATCTGATAAGGAACCTGATTTCGATTTTCGAACTAGTGATGTTGAAGAATTACTTCAGTATGAGCGGGAACAACTTTCGAAGAGGAATCTGGAAACCTCAGTCGTTCAATTTATAAGAAATCGTGAGCTCGGCTTGAAAAAACCTCGCACAATTTCGTTGAACAGATTCCTCAAAACTCGAGACTATTGGGCGAACTCAGTTAAAAAATGTGATGCAAGTTTTTGTTTTGAATGTATATATGCGGAAGATCCTAATCACACTAAAGTAAAATGTTTCGGAAATAGACTTTGTGAACATCTTGAATCATGTAAAGGTATAGACAAATTCGAAGAAGATGTGCATGAGAATATGCTACGACATGACTTGGAAACGTTGAAGGTAAAAATATTTTTGCTAATGTGTAATAAACTTAAAACATTAACAATTATTATGTTTAATTTCAAAGTTTACGAGAGTACATGAATAGTCGACGAGAGGGCCAGGAGCGGAAGTCCCTCAGCCCGACACATCGCCCGTAGTCTTCCAGGAGCGGCTTCACCCCCTCCCCCCGCACCGCCAAATTATTTTTATTATTATTTTATTATTATATTTTATTTTATTATAATCTTAATTTTAAGTACACACACACACACACACACACACACACACACACACACACAAAATGTATAAAAACACACACACATTTTTAATAAATTTTATTTAATTTTAATTGAGAAAAAAATCTAATTATTTACGCGCCTCTCCTCGCGTCCCCATCCTTGCGTCTCTCTTGCGCTAGTTGTAAATCTCGCGATATTATCGTTCTCTCTTGCATGCGTCGTCTTCGCGCTATCGTTCTCTCTCGCACGCGCTAGTTGTAAGTCTCGCGATATTATCGTTCTCTCTTGTACATGTCGTTTTCGCGCTATCGTTCTCTCTTGCACGCGTTGTTATTCTCGATTTTATTGTTCTCTCTCTTTCGCTTAGAATATACTCGTTGTTCACTTACCTTTGTGTCGTCCTTCTCCCACCTATACGCCGTCCTTGTCCCACGTTAACGCCATCCTTGTTGCACTCGTAGCACTGTCCTCTTCATACACTTTGCACTGTCCTTTTCTCATACGTAGCGCTGTCCTTCTCACACCACCGTCTTCTTTCCGCTGATCCCCCTTCACCGCGCGGACCCCCTCGTCCATCGCTCGCGCCGCGGATCCCCCTTCACCTCGCGGACCCCCTCGCCCATCGCTCACGCCGCGGATCCCCCTTCACCTCGCGGACCCCCTCGCCCATCGCTCACGCCGCGGATCCCCCTTCACCTCGCGGACCCCCTCGTCCATCGCTCGCGCCGCGGATCCCCCTTCACCTCGCGGACTCCCTCGTTCATCGCTCGCGCCGTGGATCCCCCTTCACCTCGCGGACCTCCTCGTCCATCGCTCGCGCCGTGGATCCCCCCCCTTCACCTCGCGGACCCCCTTGTCCATCGCTCGCGCCGTGGATCCCCCTTCCCCGCGGGTGACGTCACCCATCGCGCGCCGCGGTTCCTCCTTCCCCGCGCGTGACGTCACTTCCCCCCGCACCGCGGTTCCCCTCGCGCCTCACCCCCCCTGAGAGGACCTGAGTTAGAACTCTCCTAGTATCACTACTCGAGCTGCATACAAATAACGTAAAAAATTTCAAATGGGACTCGTCAGTTTTTGTTACAGATTCTTGTAGCTGATGTCGAAACGTTTACAAAACACTGCATATGAGCTCCATTCCCTTAAAAACACTCCCAGTTACGAAACAATTGTGATAATTTTTTATCGATCTCGTTATCACCTGCAGCTTTGCGTGTTGATGTATGCGGATTTTCGATGAAACTCTGCAATACTTCTACCGCTTTATCATCATTTGTTGCAGAAGCTGGCCTTCCTACTTTTGGCTTATCCTTTACGGAACCTGTTTCATTAAATCGTTGAATTGTCTTAGCAACGGTAGATCTTACTATGCCCGGTTGTCCGATTCGAAAAGTTTCATTAAACAAAACTGTAACTTCATCGTGAGTTCTTTCATTCTCACCCCAACCACGCATCATCAACAGCGATATTCTCTCTCGTTCTGTTAATCGGGCCATCGTGAAAATAACATTTGAAATTACAGAAATGAAAATCAGTAACAATTCCTATGATAGAAAACGACAAAAATAGCAAATTTTCAAAACACAATATCCGAAACTTGTATGCCAATTGACACTACTTTTTTAAGGATAAAATAAATGATAATAATAAATAAGGTAGCGATGATCAAGAAATCAAAAAAATTCTATGAATACTCATAGACAGTGTATCATATGACAATAGGTACAATTACATGTTATTAGTGGACGCAACTGAACGTCATGATGCGAAATCAGTAAGCAATGTCAATGTGCATATAAATTGTTTGTATCACAATTGTTTCGTAACTGGGAGTGTTTTTAAGGGAATGGGGCTCATATGCAGTGTTTTGTAAACGTTTCGACATCAGCTACAAGAATCTGTAACAAAAACTGACGAGTTCCATTTGAAATTTTTTACGTTATTTGTACGCAGCTCGTAAGGGTCATTACAAGGTCATGCCGTCTATGCCACATAATACATCTTTTCATACCATAAAAATTGTCTAAGACATTTTGTCGAAAAATGAATAGTTTCGGAAATAATTGTTTGCTTCCATACTTTTTCCCCACCCTGTATTTTACATTTTATATTTTATTATTTTTATATTTTATATTTTATTTTAAAATTTTATTATTACTAATCATAATTTTAAGTACATACACACACACACACACACACACACGCACAAAATGTATAAAAACACACATTTTTAAATAAATTTTATATATATTTTAATTAAAAAAAAAAACTAATTATTTACGCGCCTCTCCATGCGTTCCCATCCCTGCGTCTCTCTTGCGTCTCCTTCGCGCTAGTTTTAAGTATCGTTATCTGTATCATACTCGTTAGTTGTAAATCTCGCGATATTATCGTTCTCTCTTGTACATGTCGTTTTCGCGCTATCGTTCTCTCTCTCGCACGCGCTAGTTGTAAGTCTTCGCGCTATCGTTCTCTCTCGCACGCGCTAGTTGTAAGTCTTCGCGCTATCGTTCTCTCTTTCGCGCGCGCTAATTGTAAGTCTCGCGGTATTATCGTTCTCTCTCGCACGCGTTGTTATTCTCGATATTATCGTTCTCTCTCTTTCGCTTAGAATATACTCGTTGTTCACTTACCTTTGCGTCGTCTTTCTCCCACCTATATGTCGTCCTTGTCGCACGTTAACGCCATCCTTTTCGCACTCGTAGCACTGTCCTCTTCACACTTTGCACTGTCCTTTTCCCATACATAGCGCTGTCCTTCTCACACCACCGTCCATCGGTCGCGCCGCGGATCCCTCTTCATCGCGCGGACTCTCTCGCCCATCGCTCGCACCGCGGATCCCCCTTCACTGCGCGGACCCCCTCGTCCATCGCTCGCGCCGCGGATCCCCCTTCACTGCGCGGACCCCCTCGTCCATCGCTCGCGCCGCGGATCCCCCTTCATCTCGCGGACCCCCTCGTCCATCGGTCGCGCCGCGAATCCCCCTTCCCCGCGGGTGACGTCACCCACCGCGCGCCATGGTTCCTCCTTCCCCGCGCGTGACGTCACTCCCCCCCGCACCGCGGTTCCCCTCGCGCCTCACCCCCCCTGAGAGGACCTGGGTTAGAACTCCCCTAGTCTCATTACTCATATATCTTACTTTTTAATGTAGTAATTTAACATATACTAATTGATGTATTTTCTTGTTCTAAATAATTCTGATTTGTTTAAGCTTTTATATAAGTATTAACAAAATAAAGCAACAAAAAGGAAGATTATCCTTCTTTCATTCTGCAATGCAATGTAAAATTAAATAATATTCAAAACTTTTATGATTTTATGACTTTTTAACTTTAATCAACACTTGTCTGTCGATAAACTGTTAATATAATACACAAATATTATATTTTTTATTATGAATATAAAAAAATGATATTGAATCTCTCTTATTCTTATATTTCTATAGTATTTAATAAATAATAATTTAATTTTAATATTTAAAAACTTATTTTTTTAATTTTTTTTATAAGAGATTTTATAATACAACCTTAATATAGTATTGAGTAGTCTCATAAATTCATTCATTCTACACTAATGCTCTTACGTGCTTCAACCTACATATTTTTATAACGTTCAAATCATAATTAATTATTAAATCAAATTATAATTATTATTAATTATTTCAGATGACTATGGCGGTATAATGAAATATATGGAAATTATTTTGGAACACGGTTTAACAGAAGATAATGGACTGAATTTTGACATTTCACAAAAGAAACATGTTGAACTATCTGATAACCAAGAAGAGGAAAGTTCGTCTGATTCATCTAATTTTCCCAAAAGAATGACTATTCAAACTAAATGCAAAAATAAAAAAAATATGCAAAAAAATAATGATCATGGAGAGTCTGAATTGTCCCATTCAAGCGACTCAGAGAATGAAATTAACAAGCAAAAAAATTTAAATTCTGACGATTTTCAAGAACATGAATTGAGCTTCAGCGAATTATCATGCTAATGATAATTTGAAAAATAAAAATGCATTTATATCTACTACTTTACGTAGAGAGAAAATTGATGCCAGATGTAATAATGGAATTATTCCACGTTCTAAAAGTATATATGTATATTAATATGTTTAGTCTAAAATATTTATAGAAAAATATATATTATATATTAAAATGTAAAATAATAAAATAAATATATGTACATATACATACATACATATATACATACATACGTGAGTGTGCGTGCGTGCGTGCGTGTGTGTGTATGTGTGTATATATATATATATATATATATATATATTATTTAAGAGATATATAAGTTTGTATAGTATTTATATATAAGAGTTGTCTATGCACATATACGTATTAAATATAATTCTATTATAAAGTAATACAACAGATATATCAAGACAAACTTATAAATCAAAATTCGTAAAACCAACTGTACATAAAATGTTTCTTTCTAAAACTTTCAGTAAAATATTTATTCCCTATTATAATCTGATATTGTTTTATAGGTTCGTTATCAAAAAATACGCAAAACGACGTTGAATTTAATGGACATACATCGTCAAGACATGAAATAGGTGCAGGAACAACAATGTCACAACAACAATTTCAAAAATATGTAATAGAGCGAATGGAGAAGATAACAATTTTATGTGAGCAGAACAATGCCTGTACAAATCGACTTTTACAAACTACATCTACTACTGATGACATCCCTAAATCCTACATCAAAACCGGATGGATTGCCTGAATTACCATTGAAAAACGATGATGATTTTAAAAAGTTAGAAGAACTGTTATCTATAAAAACAGTAGATGGAGGCCGAGAAATACCCGGACCTGCCTTATACCTATCTGGTTTGGTTTAAAATTCTACTAAAAATTACGTCTACTTTTGTAATTTTAAAACAATTAAACTTGATTAATGTGTAATAATAATTTTAATAGAAAGAACGTCTTTCCACTATTGAAGGTGCTGATCAAAGAGCCAGCGTAATGAATATGTTGAAATTTGTAATCACAAACAAGTTAGCAATGACGTATAACTGGAAAGGACAAAAGAAAAGAAGTTTCGAAACCACAAAATTACGGGAAGTTATTACAGGTACATATAATGCAGTCTTTTCAATGGATTGAAATAAGTTCATATTATAACACTATTTACGAACTATTTATCTCTATTTATCTTTTATAAATCACTTATTATATTCTTTACAAATAATATGCTTCTTGTAGGACTTTTCATACTGAAAAGAAATTTTGTTTTGCAAAAAAATTTTATCACCTTTAAATTTTTATAAACTCCGACTTGTATTTTTTATGTAATAATGCAAATGAATAATATATGTAATAACTATAAAAAATGTAAATATTCTTTACAGTATGGAAAAATAAATGTGATAATATAAAGCCCTTTTTATTGTTTATGTATACAAAATTTAAAATATTATATTTTAAAATTATAAAATTTATTGGGACAATTTAATGTCAAAAAACAATATATATACATTGCGACGCCGTTGCCCGCCTCGAGAACGCCGAACTCGAGGAGGTAGCGTGCAAGGTCTTGGCCGGTATAAAAAATTAGATTATAAAAAATTCAGCAGGGTATCTGGGAAACGGTATCGTGCGGTAACTGAAAATGCGGTAACTTATAATACGGTAACTTATGTAATTGGGCGCCAGGCGCGGTATTTCCGCGCCACGATAACGATACGGTAACGGCAAGATCCGGTAATCCCGGGCTCAGTATTTGGCAGAGGGGCAGAGTTCTTTGTGAATTAGATGTCGAGAGAGAGCGCTAGACAGTATTTAGGAGAGAGAAATAATCGACAGTCAGTTATTTTACTTATAATTATCTAAATATATTAAACAATAATGGTACAGATAGTAAGCGGTATAACAGAGATAAGATCAATATATGTATAATTCGGTATCAAAAAAAAACAAACTAAGAACGAACAGATAAATCTCGGAATATAAACAATCGAAGATCCGAGTTTGAAAGACAAAGGATTTGACTTGTAACGACTGACGCGAAGGTCAGGGATCGTGATAACGGAAACGATCAATTCAAAATGTGTGACTATAATACAACGATGAAAGCGGTAATAAAGTGATGTATAACATCTCACACATTGCGATACGGAAGCTCAAAGAATAATTTACAGCGGGGTAATCTTTAATACGCGAGATACAATACTCAGTCAAATTTCCGAACACGGCCGGAGTCGTGAGATCTGCCGCAAGATTTCGATAAAAATTGAACGGTATTTCTTACAATAATTCACGGTAATTAGCGGTAATCGACTACGGGATAAGACTCGCGGTCGGCGTACAATCAACCCGTACGACTTCGGAACACAGGTCGAGGCACGAGCCTCGCGCGAATCTCGATTTTAATCGAACGAAACTAAATATACTATTTAACGGTAATTTGCGATACAACTATTCAAAAGTAACGGATAATGAATAGCATATAATAATCGAGTGTCCTGTGAGTATCGTTTCAACGGTACACGTCTCTCCAAAATTTCGATATATCTCGAATCGATTTCTCGGTACGGTAATCGGCGATAATATTTCACGGTATATTTTTGGCAGAAAAACCAAGGCTTCGGAAAACGGTAGCGGTAACAATGTTTATGCGGAACTGTTTGCTTTATTTAACGGTCTTCTCGCGACCTTGGGTACTCGGCAACAAAGACTCTAAGTCGAACAATAGAATTTTTGAATAAGCGATAACAGGAAGATGATTCAGCGGAGATTTCGCGTTAACAAATATTCTTGCAGAGCGAATTGTTCATTTACGGTAACACACGCTCGCGAAGAAATTTTTCGCGCAAATCCCGCCTTTCGATATGCGATACGAAACGACCAAAATTGCCACGTCACGCTAGGACTTAGATTTCGGCACGTAACATAACGGTAACATACACGCTTAATGTGACACGAAACAACATTTACGGTAATTAACGATATAAAATTCTACGGTACGGCACGAGACTGTCGGCACGAACCTCCTGAGAGGAACAAATCCGCGACACCCGGGGACAGCTGGCGTCCGGCAATTACGGTACAAGTACAATTACTTTACGCGATATCTTTACGAAATAGTCGTCGCCCTGCGACGGTATGTCTAAACGACGCCAACTGATCCCGGATGAACAATGATTAGGCTACCTGTGCGGCGGCTTACACTGATCGTCGGCTATGGCTTCCTTCGGGGTCGCTTCCTCGAGGTTCGTCACACGTGTATCCGTGGCACGAGCTCACCGAACAGTGACGAATTTCAAGTGCTTCCGTGAGGTCCTCGGATCCCGCGCCGATCTTCCGCGCATTTCGTCAATTTCGGGAAAAATGGGGGTTGATTCTCCGCCCCCCTCGAAAGTTGCTGCTGTTGTACGGCGTTGCCCTTACGCAGGGGTCCAGAATCCACGGGCGACGGTAACTTGTGATGATGCCGATTCTCGGGGACGTGAACGGCTGGCCAGGCCGTATCCGCGTCTGCTTCCGAGATTTCTGTTCTCCAGTCAGCTGCCTGGAAAGTTGCCTTCATCACCGTCGTCTGGATTTGCTACCGTTTCTTTATCAATCTGAAAAAAATGCAGATTTAATCTCCAATTCCATTATAAAGAGCGGCGGCGCGGGACCTTATTACTTGACCTTTTGTTTTCTTGCGGTATCTTCGGTATCTTCTGCGGTATATCCGGTATCTTCCTATACAGCTCCCTCTCCTTCCGGTATCTTGCTGTATCTTCATGTACAAAGGAGATAACGCACGCTCGCACAGCAGCCGCACTTTATTCGCGGATCTTACATTAAGACTAAAATAAGTCTAAACAATCAAAGTATAGTTATTTTAAATTCCCTCTCAGGCGCGAGGAACGACCTCGCGCACGCTGTTCCCCCTCGACAGGGCAATGGTGACGGAGCTCCAAAAAGCGTCACGTCACAACATATATATATATATATATATATATATATATATATATATATATAGTACACACACACACACACACACACACACACACACACACACATTTTTTGACATTAAGTATTGCCCCAATAAATTGTACAAAATTTAAAATATATTATTTTAAATTTTATTTATAATATATTATTTTAAATTTTGTATACGCATAAACAATAAAAAGAGTTTTATATTATCACTTTATATTGTATTATCATTTATTTTTATATATTCTAAAAGAATATTTAAATTTTTTATAGTTATTACATATATTATGAATTTGCGTTATTACATAAAAAATTTAAATCGGAGTTTATAAAAATTGATGGAATTTTTTAAAAAGCTTTTCTTTTATTTTTTTTTAGTGTGAAAAGTCCTACAAGAAACACATATTATTTAAGTGTAATCTTTATTAATTTCTTTTTAAAATACGTATATTTTTAATATATAAAAATTTTTATTTCTTGCAGATGCTGCTAAAATGCAATTTAAAGGAAATAATTCTTCCGATCAATGCATTAAAGATGCCATACAATCGTGGCTAAAGTTAGCCAAAAGTCGCCACGTGTATAATGCAAACGCAAAAAAAAATTAAAAACAAACTAATTTTTTTAAAATTAATCTATAATAATACTAACTTTTTAATTAATTAAATAACATATCTTTTAAAAAATAAAAGAAAATTACGATTGAAATTTGTTATTATTTTATTTTATATTTAGTGACATATATTCTTCGCACTAAATCTCATTACTTTTATTATTATTGTAACTATACAAGGTGTGCCATTTTAACTTACATAGCACAATATTTCGGAAACTAAGATTTATCCACAAAAATGTTTCAAACAAAAGTTATAATGTTTTAAAATATCTTTTTACTGATTTTATTACTTTGATCTTGGGTAGAGTTGTCAAAGTCAGGGCAAAATTATCTTGAATTTTTAAATGGAATCATATTTTTAAAATATAAACTGATTACCTTATCCAAGGTCAAGTGATAAGATCAATAAGTAGATATTTTTAAATCCTACAACTTTTGTTTAAAACATTTTCTTCGATAAAGCTTAATCTTCGAGATATTTTGTTGTGTAAGTTAAAATGGGACAACCTGTATAATTATATATAATACGTTTATTTAAAAACAAAAATCATTTAAAAGTATAATCAAAATAACGTATTTTAAATAGTCATTGCAATACATATTTTAAATAGTCATTGCAATACGTATTTTAAATAGTCATTGCAATACATATTTTAAATAGTCATTGCAATACGTATTTTAAATAGTCATTACAATACGTATTTTATATAGTTATTGTAATACGTTTATATAGATACTCGTAATTCGTAAAAATTATGTATTCATAAAACGTAGTTTATTTGTTTATCAAATACGATTTTAATTCGTTTGAGAATAGCATTAAAAAACGGATATATATAGTTTATGACAACGTATATTAATCGGACATCACAACTAAAATTATACGCAACTGATATACGTTAAATCTATCACATTTAGACCTCCCGTAAATACTTGATTTTAACGTATAATATACCATCTTGATTTTAACGTATAATATACCATGTTCGCGAGTGAGCGCGGATAGCTGCGACAGCGCGAGGTTTCGAAAACGCGGCAGACGGATTGCTGCGAACAGAGTTACTTGACACAAAAAAACTTCACACGACACGTAATTCTTTTTTTGATTTTGAGGTTTTTATTTTATACACCACACGATTACCAAATTTAAACAATAAAAAATTAACATAAATTTCAGACGCCGAATTAACAAAGAGAAGTCCAAGTGAGAAAGCGGTCGATATATTTGCGGTTATACAAGCGGTTTTTTCGAAGCGGTTTTAGAGTACTGCGAGCAGCGATAAGTGCGAGACTTCCCCTTGGTCCACGCGCGGCGCCCGTTATAAAGTGAGCGGATTTTTGGGCCCGCGTCGACGTGGACCAATTAATTTGATCTTTTAGCGGTGACACTATTGCGGCGTGTGTCATTGGATGTTAATGACGTCTCATGTCGGATATGCTTTGTTTTTCACGCGCGCAATCCTTTTCGATCAGCTGATTGGCGATCAGCTGATCGTGACGCATGGGCGCGCATGCCCATGAGCGGCGTAAATTTTAACGGCCGTTGACAATAATATTGTCAACGACAATAACGAGCGTTTTTTCTGGTGGCAAAAGGACGAGATAACTCGAGCGTTCGCGTTTTTTTCTAACAACAGATATTTCGAGAAGATTCTCGACGCCCGTTAATTTTAAATTCTCGAATATCTATTAGCGAAAAGATGCGAATTTCGATATGCGTTTTCTGAACTCGAATGATCCTTTTAATTTTGAACATCCCGCTCGCCTCGTCAGTACGTGACGAAATTTCCGAGTGTGTGCGGTTACAAACAGGTGTCGCGAACTGTGCTATTGAGATGTGAAATGAGTGATGAATGGAATGCGAAGTGACGTAAAGAGAAGACACGTGTTAAACAGTTGTGATAAGTCTTTCGCGAGAATAAGTAGTGCGGTGTTTGTGAGATATATAAAGTGATACTGTGAATGATTTTGTGAGTGCAGTGAAAGTTGAGAGTGACAGTGTTTTTTAAGCGATCGCAAGTGAAGTGCAATGATGAGTGAATTTTGACGCGGAGTCCGAAGAAAGAAAAGTTAATGAAGCGGCTCGGATGTGATATAAAATGTGATTGATAAATGTGATAGCGCGCGGCGCGATTATCGGAGGTAATGCACGACGGCCATGATGAACAATTCCGTGGACGGACAATTTATTGAAAAAAGACAAATAAATTGAAATAAAATACGGTGCTCGGTTTCGCTCACGAATCCGGGTGCGTTGATTCTGCGGTGTCGGCTCCAGGCAGGAGGACGATCTTGATGAGAGGCCGGACAAGCTCCGAAGATGCGGTGCGTACAGTGACTACACGCGTCACTCCGTCGTCCCCAGGGTGCAGCTTGGTGATCCGAGCGAGTGGCCATCGGGTTGGTGGAGTGATGTCCGACCGCACTAGACACAGACCGCCGACGGTGGAGCTTGCTGTGTCCTTCAACCACTTTGGTCGGGAAGCCAGTGAGTTGATGTACTCCCGCGACCACCTCTCCCAAAAGTGGTCGCGCATCCGTTGGAGAAGTTTCCAGCGGGACAAGAGGTTGACGTTGACGTCTGCCAGTAAAGGTTCGGGCACTGCCAGCAAGGGAGCCCCGATTAGAAAATGGCCCGGAGTGAGCGCCGTTAAGTCGTCGTGGTCATCGGACAGCGCCTGAAGTGGACGAGAGTTGAGGCACGCCTCCACCTGAGCGAGGAATGTAGACATTTCCTCGAAGGTGAGGGTCGTGTCTCCTAGAACTCTTCGCAGGTGGTGTTTGGTGGATTTCACCGCTGCCTGCCAAAGCCCGCCGAAGTGAGGTGCTGCCGGTGGATTGAATCTCCACCGGATCCCGTCGGACGCTGCAACGTGAGCGATGCGTCGGCCGTCGGATGATGATGCCTGGAACAGGCGTCGTAGCTCTCGGTCCGCTCCGACGAAATTGGTGCCGCAGTCGGAGTAGACTTCTTTGCACAAGCCCCGACGGGAAGTGAAGCGCCGAAACGCAGCGAGGAATGCATCGGTGGAGTAGTCCGATGCGGCTTCCAGATGGACGGCTTTGGAGGCGAAGCAGATGAAGACGGCGATGAATCCCTTGTGCGACTTGTGACCTCTTCCTTTCCCGGTTCGGATGGGAATCGGCCCGGCATAATCGACACCGGTTCGCAGGAATGGACGTGCCGGTGCGACTCGTGCCGTCGGAAGGCTGCTCATCATGGGCTGTGATGCTGCGGCCTTCCATCTCACACACGTGACACATCGGTGGATGATTCCTTTGACGATGGAGCGTCCTCGGGGAATCCAATATCGCAGGCGAAGCAGTCCTAGGGTGAGCTGAACCCCGCCGTGAAGCGTTCGTCTGTGATGTGCCTTGACGAGGAGTTGCGTCATCCATGACTCTGGAGGTAAGATGATTGGGTGGCGCTCGTCTTCTGAGAGCACAGCGTGCTTCAGCCGGCCTCCGACTCGAATGATTCCATGGTCGTCGAGGAAGGGGGTTAATTTCAATATTGGACCCTTGATTAACCCTTTATTTTGCTTCAGGGCTGTGATCTCCTTGGAGAAGTGGAGGGCCTGCACCAAACGGAGCCAGCGGAGCAGGGCTTCTTCCAGCTCGTCAGGCGTGAGATTGAGGTGAGCCTTCGACCTCGGTGAGTTGCCTCGCCATCGGCAACACCAGGCGGTGACTCTCAGGAGGCGATGGAGGTCGGAGAACCTGAGAAGCATCTCTGGTTCGGCCTTCTCCGCGGTCGTCAAGTGGGAGGCGATTGCTCTCGTCTCCGGCACCTCGACGTCGTGTGTGGCGTGGCCGTGCTGTGGCCAGACCGCTGGATCCTTGGCGAGCCATGGGGGTCCCGTCCACCAGAGGGAGTGGTTGAGCAGGTCCCGGGGCTCAATCCCCCGAGAGGCGCAGTCGGCGGGGTTGTCTCGCCCTGGGATGTGTCGCCAGCGTGCCTCCGGAAGTTACGAAACTTCTGGATGTGGGACACCCGGTTGGCCACGAAGGTTTTCCACTTCGAGGCGTGTCCTTGTATCCACTGAAGAGTGACCCGGGAGTCCGACCATAGAGTAACTGGAGCTGAAAACAAGTCTAAGGCTTCGCAAAGATGAAAAGTCAGGTTAGTGACCAAGACTGCAGCGCACAATTCCAAGCGCGGTAGAGACACGGGCTTAATGGGTGCAACTTTGCTTTTTGCAGCAAGCAGGCTGATCGTGGTCGAGGAGGAGCTCACCACGCGGAGGTACACGACGGCTGCGTAACCTCGCTCTGACGCGTCAGCGAACCCGTGGAGCTCTACGTGATTAGGTTGGTTATCGGCCTTCAGCCATCGTTGCAGCCGGAGCTGCTCCAACAGCGGAAGATCCTCAAGCAGATGTCTCCACAGCGTCTCATCTGATTGAGGCAGTGGGGCGTCCCAATCCAACTGCTTCATCCAAGCCGACTGGATGAGGATTTTGGCACAAGCGGTGACTGGAGCTAACCAGCCTAAAGGATCGAATATTCGAGCCGTCTCCGACAGCGCCTGTCGTTTCGTTAGCGGGGCGATCGTGCGAGGCTGAAGGCGGAAGGTGAAGGAGTCGCTGCGGGGGTGCCACCGTAACCCAAGCGTCGGATGCGCGTCGTCCTCCCAGTCGTGGTGTGGCTGCTGGAGTTGATGCTCCCGTGGTATCTCCTCGAGGATCTTCTGATGATTTGAGGCCCACTTCCTCAAGGGAAACCCGCCCGCCGTGCAGAGTCGGCGTAACTGCCTCTGCTTCTCGACTGCCTCGGACAGGGTGCTGGCGCCTGTGACGATGTCGTCGACATAACAGTCGCGCCTCAACGCCACTGCTCCCGCCGGGTTTGCCGGCTCCTCATCGTCGGCTAATTGGCGGAGAGTCCTGACCGCCAGGAACGGTGCACAGGCCAATCCGTATGTCACCGTGTTGAGGCGATACTCCTGGATGTCATCGGTGCACTGTCGCCTCCATAAGATCCGCTGCAGGTCTCGATCGTCTGGATATACCAGGATCTGCCGGTACATCTTCTCGATGTCGGCGATGAAGGCGAAGCGGTGCCAGCGCCAACGCAGAAGGACGTCGGCGAGAGTTGGCAGAAGATTGGCTCCGACCAGGAATGCGTTGTTGAGCGAGTCTCCGGCAGGCGTACATTGAGATCCGTTGAAGACCACTCTCAACTTGGTGGTCGTGCTGGAAGTCCGAAGCACTCCGTGATGCGGTAAATAACACACGGATCCTTTGATGAACGGTGTTTTGACCAGGGTCATGTGTTGCAGGTCCGAGTACTCCTCCATGAAGCTGTCATAGAGCTGGTTGAAGCCGGCGTCTCTGAAACGGCGTCGCTCCATTGCCGTGAGAAGTCGCTCGGCGGACTTCCGCGTGTGCTCGAGAGGTGGAAGAGGGCCAGCGGAAGACGGACCATGTACCTTCCGTCGGCAAGGCGCTCATGAGTGTGAGCGAAGATCTCCTCGCATCTCTCTTCGGCTGGGGTGAGCACGACGGACGCGGGCTGCTCCTGTTCTTGCTCCCAGAACCTCTGCACTAGAGCGTTCAGGTCGTGGTCTACGGTGCACTGAAAGGAGCTGCGGGAGCCATGGGACGTCACGACTCCGCAGCCTCCCGACAATATCCACCCGAACGTGGTCCTCTGCGCGATGGGTTGATCCTTGCGACCTTTACGAAGACCGTCAAGGAGAATGCTGGAGAAGGCATCGGCGCCGAGGAGAAGGTGGATGGGATCTCGCTGGAGATAGTGAGGATCCGCCAGAGTGAGGCCGTGTATGTGTGGCCACGTGGTGGAGCCCTTGATCGCTGGCCCCTGGTAAGAGGACAGCCGTGGAAGGACATAGGTAGCTACGGTGAGGGGGGCTCCAGTCACGCTTGACTTGAGCGCTAGTGTTACCCTCCCGCGGGTGGATCCTGAGTGGGCTCCTCCGACTCCAATTATGGACATCGAGGAGCGGGTGCGCGCCAGACGGAGGCGCTGCGCTAAGTCCTCTGAGACGAGAGACACTTCGGATCCCTGGTCGAGCAGAGCTCGCACGTCTTGAGGTCGTCCCAGGCGGTCGGTGAGAGTGACGCGCGCGGTGGCGAGAAGAGTCGCTTTTTTATCGATTGAAGTGCGTGTCGTGGAGAAAGTGCTCGCTTCGTGTGGTGTTGGTGCCGTGTACGCGTCGTGCAACAGCGTGTGGTGCCGCGACTTGCACGTGAAGCACGTTTTAATAGATTGACAACGTACCGTCATGTGGTTCCCGAGACAATTGAAGCAAAGTCCGCTGACCTCAACGAAGGACTTCCTTTCGCTCGCGGACTTCGACTTAAACTCGGGGCACTGCATGAGCGTGTGCTTGCCCTTGCAGGCGGCGCATTTGGACGCGTTGGGCACGTTTTTCGCGAAGTGAGTCTTTGCGGTCCGAGAGGCTTCCCCAGCACTCTTCACGGCGATCTTAGGTTTGGCGGCGTTCAAGGTAAGAATCCTTTTGCTTATGAAGTCAGTGAGTGCCTCGTGACTCGGTGGATTGGGAGAATCACTGGTGGAGGATTCCCACTCGAGGCGCGTTCGCGGATCGAACAGTTCGATTACCAAGTGATTGAGGAGATCCATCCCATGGGAATTGATGGGTCTACCGATGCTCTCCTGCGCGTTGACGGTGGCCGTGACGGCGTGATAGACACGGCTTAGCTCTTCGGCGGACTCGGACTTCATTTTCCCGACGGCGGTAAAGGTAGCAAAGTTTGAGCGCATGAGCTCCTTTTTATTCTCAAAATGTTTTGCCAAGATCGCCCACGCGCGGTCGTAGTTGTCGCTTGCAACCGTTAATGACCGGATCAATTTCTCCGCAGATCCCTTCACGCAGGAGCGAAGGTAATGGAAGCGTTCGATGTTCGATACCGACGGATTCTCTCCGACGAGAGATAAGAAGAGGTCCCGGAAGGAAGGCCAGTCTTCATAGGCGCCTGAGAACGGCGGCAATTTTATACGCGGCAACGCGGTTTTAGGAGAAGACTCCGACTTCGGCTCGATTCTGTGTGCGACAACTGACTCGGCGCTCAGCCTGTCAGCATAGTCGCTCAACGTGCTTCGCTGAGAAACGTACGTACATTCCGCGGTATCTATGAAGTCACTTTTGGCGTACTCACTCTCCATGTATCTGTCTTTAAGCGCCGCTCGTATCAGCTCGTGTTGAGCCTCGAATTTCGCCCAGAGGTTGTCGAGGATAGTGAGGCGAGCCTGGACGGCACCGGCGGTGATGTTGGTGACGCCCATCTTCCGGAGGTTATCCACGGAGCGAGACATTCGTCCGTGGATGTCGGTCTGGGCCTCTAACAAGGCCTTCAGGTCGGCACTCATTGTTCACTTATCTGCTTGTCTGTTTCAGCACTGCACAGCACTGGAAACGTCACCCACGAAACTGCGGATGCGGATATAATCCGGCTCGAAGGACCAGAAATGTTCGCGAGTGAGCGCGGATAGCTGCGACAGCGCGAGGTTTCGAAAACGCGGCAGACGGATTGCTGCGAACAGAGTTACTTGACACAAAAAAACTTCACACGACACGTAATTCTTTTTTTGATTTTGAGGTTTTTATTTTATACACCACACGATTACCAAATTTAAACAATAAAAAATTAACATAAATTTCAGACGCCGAATTAACAAAGAGAAGTCCAAGTGAGAAAGCGGTCGATATATTTGCGGTTATACAAGCGGTTTTTTCGAAGCGGTTTTAGAGTACTGCGAGCAGCGATAAGTGCGAGACTTCCCCTTGGTCCACGCGCGGCGCCCGTTATAAAGTGAGCGGATTTTTGGGCCCGCGTCGACGTGGACCAATTAATTTGATCTTTTAGCGGTGACACTATTGCGGCGTGTGTCATTGGATGTTAATGACGTCTCATGTCGGATATGCTTTGTTTTTCACGCGCGCAATCCTTTTCGATCAGCTGATTGGCGATCAGCTGATCGTGACGCATGGGCGCGCATGCCCATGAGCGGCGTAAATTTTAACGGCCGTTGACAATAATATTGTCAACGACAATAACGAGCGTTTTTTCTGGTGGCAAAAGGGCGAGATAACTCGAGCGTTCGCGTTTTTTTCTGACAACAGATATTTTGAGAAGATTCTCGACGCCCGTTAATTTTAAATTCTCGAATATCTATTAGCGAAAAGATGCGAATTTCGATATGCGTTTTCTGAACTCGAATGATCCTTTTAATTTTGAACATACCATCATGTGTTTATTGGGTTTCTTCTATTTTTTTTGTTCTGTTTTTCACTCATTTCTTCTATTTTCTTGTCAATGTTTGTATTTTCACTTGTCTTTATTGTTTCTCTGGTTGCTTCCATATTTTTTCCAATTGAATTGAAAAAAGCGAGAAATGAAAAATAGTTATAAAATTTATTTTAACAAAATGCGAATATACACATACTTAACATTATTTTTAATGCTAACAAATGTTATTTCCATAATATTGTATATATATTTCGTTCTTTCATATATATAATACCTAGATCTTTCTATGCAAAAACTGCTAATACTAATTTAAAGTGGGAGTTCATTTGAGAAATATAAGCCGTACAATTTATTTTAATGAAATTTATACATACATATTTAATATTATTTTTTATGCAAATGATTATATTAATTGTATAATGTTGTATGTGCATTTCACTTTTCCTTATATACCTGGATCTTCCTTTGCAGAAATATATTTCTTTTACTTATGTTGGTGATTCTTATATACGTCGTCCTCTTCATCTTCTTCATATATTTTCTATATCTTTACTCATCTCGTCTATTTTTTTATACGTTTTTGTCTTTTCACTCACTTTTCTTACTTTTTTGATCACTCCTGTATTTGTTGTCATCTTTTATATTTCTTGAATCTCTTCTATATTTTTTTTTCTTTCTTCATTTGTTTGCCTGCTTTTATATTTTCCTCGGCTGAATAGAAAGAGAGAAAAAATTGAGAAAAATATTTATGACATTTACTTTTATAAAATACTTATATACATATTTAATGTTATTTTCATTGCTAATGAATTAATTTTACAATATGTACATTTCGTAATTTTATATATTTTACAGATCACATATTTTTCTATGCAAAAGCATATATTTTTTTACTTACTTTTCTCTTCTCCATTTTCCTTGTCCAATTCTATATTTTCTGGTACGTTCCAACACAATTCAGAAATGGCAACTGTAGAATTTATTTTAATGAGACACATATACATACATACTTAATGTTATCTTTGATGGAAACAGATATTAATTCTATAATGTTGTATGTAATGTTGTTTCGCCTTCTATACTTGGGTGTGTGTGTATATGTATGTGTGGATCTTGCTTTGCAAAAATATTTTCTTTTTACTTATCTTCGTTGTCTTCATCTGTATCTTCATACACCTTTGCTTTTTGTTTGCTTCTTTCTATATTTTTGCTCATTTTCTCAATCTTTTTGTCCGCTTTTGTATTCTTACTCATCGCTTTTGTTTCTTTGACCGCTTTTTTATTTTCTTTCTTCTTCTCTATTTTGTGGCCCTTTTTATATTTTTTCCTGCTAAAATCAAAGAAAGAGAGAAATTAAGAACAATTATGTATAAAATTTATCTTGACAAAACACATGTACACATACTTAATATTTTTTGCCCGCTTTTGTCTTTTCATTCACTTTCCTTACTTTCCTCCTTACTGTTTTGATCGCTCTTATATATTTTCTCGTTTTTTTCTGTTTCTTGAGTTTCCTCTATATTTTCTTTTACTTTCTCTATTTGTTTGGTTGCTTTTATATTTTCCTCGCTGAATAGAAAGAGAGGGAAAATTAAGAAAAAATATTTATAAAATTTACTTTTACAAAACACTTACACACACACACACACTTAATTTTATTTTTATTGCTAACGAATGTTAATTCTATAATACCGTACATTTCGCTCTTTTATATGTATATATTTAGATCTTTCTGCACAAAAATATATATATTTTTGTACTTACTTTTGACTTTTTTATTTTTTTTCATTTTTATTTCGTTCAATTCTCTGTATCTTTGTACCATCACTCTGTACCCCTGCATATTTTCAAAGCAATCTACAAAATTTAATTTGATAAATTTATATGCATACATACTTAATAATTTATTTTTATATAATTTATTTATAATATTGTATGTTTCGCTCTTCTACCCTATTATACTTTAAAGTTTTATGTGCAAAAATATATATTTTTTTTTACTTACTTTTGTCTTCTTTATTTTCATTGTCCGATTTTACACCTATTCGGGATCGCAACTTTGAGAATTGCTAGCGTAATGCCGGTACACGTCCGAGTGGATATCCCGAGTTTGCAGATCACGTTATTGCGCACTGGATGAATGACGGGATAGAATAAAGTAAAATTGCTTCTTTGATTACAACACAGTGACATCCACACAAGAGTGGCGATAAGTTTATTGCGCAAAATTACACTATATGTACAAAGTTTATGAGCTTTCGATGCGTGTGCGACTCTATTTCGAATATTTGAACACGTCGAGATTCGTACTCGGTTTGGGCGAGATCACACTATATAATTGTTCACTTGATTAAGCGGCACAGCGGTTATCAGCTGTTCGCGAGATTGAGCGAAAGCTCAATATTATACGTTCGCGCGAGAGCGAGCGAGGCAGCGCTCTATCAACTTTCCGCGAGAGCGAGCGAAACCGCACTATTCACGGTTGCACGCACGAGATTGAGAGAGACAGCGCTCCATCAGCTGTCTGCGAGAGAGAGAACGAGATGGCTTTATTATGGCCGTTCGCGAGATCAAGCGAGACTGCGCTATTCACGGGTGCACGCACGAAACTGAGAGAGACAGCGCTCTATCGGGCTGTCTGCGAGAGCGAGCGAGACCGCACTTTCCACGGTTCGACGCGAAACAGAGAGAGACAGCGCTCTATCGGACTGTCTGCGAGAGCGAGCGAGACCGCACTATTCACGGTTTGCATGAGAGCGAGCGAGACGGCGTTATTGCGACTGTCCGCGAGATTGAGCGAGACCGCACTATTCACGGTTCGCGTGAGAGCGAGCGAGACGGCGTTATGTCACGAGCACACGAATGAGCGGAGGCTCAATGAGAAAGAGGTTCCCCCTCTCACTCAGAGTGGAGGCGCTCCGATGAATGCCAGCACTCGCGCTCAGAATGTTCACGTGTGATACGGAATCGATTCGTTCAACTGAGTTCGAATTGATTATTCGCGATACTTTATACAAGGACTAATCAGTTCATGCACTCGCGACTTTAACGTCTTACTTGCTATTTACTTAGAAAATTCTCGAACTTTGCACTTCCGATTCGCTTTCGATTACTTGCACTTTCAAAGACTCTTTATGATTTCATAATAATTCTAACTCGACAATGATTTCGCAATTATTCCGCAATAACTCAGCAGTAACTCCGCGGGAGAGAGCCTTTCTCTCGATAATAAGGAATCGATTGCACATCGGATGATCCGATTTCAACGTATCACGGTTTGTCACGTCAAATCGCGTGATGTTTCGAGTTTCTAATTGGCCAGGACCATGTATTATTACGCGATCACGCGGATCCTGGCTGATTTCGAAAAAACCGTACGGAATTAGATATTTGCGAGTTCGATTTGGCGCTCACGGATGGAGCCAGTATGACGGGAGGTAATATTTTAACTCTAAATTCGGGGCGAATCCTGAACAACACCTATTTTATCTATCTCAAGGTTAAGCAATTTTGAAGCATCAGCTACAAAATTTTGATGAAATACATAAATACATAAATACATACTTTATATAATGTTATTCTTAATATAAACGTACATTTCTATAATTAATTCTATAATTCTACAATTATATATTATATATGTCGGTTTTCTTATAACTATGTGAGTCTTTCTTTGGAAAAATATATGTATATTGTTTGTTACCGTTCCGTCTGTTTTCTTCCATCTCAATTATATGTTCTCCTGTTGAATGGAAAAAAGAAAGATTAGGAACAATTATCTATAAAGTTTATCTTAACAAAACACATGTACATATTTATACAATTTTAATGTTATTTTTAATGGGAACGAATATTAATTCTATAATCTTGTATGTATATATTTCGCTCTTGTATACTTGTATGTGTGCATGAGTAAATAACAAACACATGTATACATACTTAATATTAGTTTTAATGTTTAACGTTAATTCCATGATATGTACATACATTTCGCTCTTTTATTTCAAGATCATTTTATGCAGACATATATTTTTGTTTACTTACTTGTCTTCTTCACTTTGCTCGCTCTCTTCTGTTCTTCTTGGTACTGAATATCCGACATATGTAAGGGTACGATATAGAAGCTATAAAATTTATTTTGATCAAACACATATATTCTTAATGTTATTTTTAATGAAAACAAATATTAATTTATAATGTTGTATGTATACATTTCGCTCTTCTATACTTGTGTGTCTGCGTGCGTGTGTGTGTGCGTATGTGTATGTGTGGATCTTGCTTTGCAAAAATAATTTTTTTACCTACCTTCGTCCTGTTTATCATCGTTATCTCCCTCGTACCATTTATTTTCTGTATCTTTATTCACCTTCTCTGTTCCTTCGCCTTCTTTTATTTTTTCTCCTGTTGAATTGAAAAAAAGGGAGAAATTAGGTACAAAATTATCTATAAAATTTATCTTTACAAAACACATGTACGCATACTTAATATTATTTTTAATGCTAACAAATATTAATGCTGTAATAGTATATGTACAGTTTGTTTCTCTTATATCTAGATTTTTGATTTCAAAAATATGTATTTATTTTACTTACTTGCGTCTTCTTCATTCTTTTCTCCCGCTTCTATATTTTTGCTCATTCTCTCTATTTCTCCTTCTGCTCCTGTATTTTCAGTCGTCTTGTCTATTTCTTTATTCGTTTTTGTATTTTTACTTATCGTGTCTATTTTCTTTAATTGTATATTTTTGTGTTTTGTTAATTATTTTAATTAGAATTTTTTGCCCAAATCGGATTCTTGTCAAAATCTGATTCTGTAAATAAGATCAAAATTACATAAATATTGACAAACCGTTCCGAATTACACATTAACTTTTTTATGATGAAGCTAAGTAACCGATTCTTTTTCGGTATGTATAGCTTTTATAAATGAAAGGTTATTGTGTACATAATCAAGTAATATATTAACATTTTCTTTTTATCAAAAGTTGAATTTACTTGAAAGTATTTACATATTTTTATGGTTTAAATTTAATTGATTGAAAGTAGATTCTTGTTGATGTATGATCTTTTCAAACGCGAGTGATATTTGGAGTTTAAAAGATACAGGAGAGCTATAGTTTTATATTATTTTCACTTAAAACCTCACGAGTAATCGCAGTTCATGTTCATATTGCCTTCTGTTATTTCGTTGATTAATTAAAAATTTTTCTTTATGTGTTACATACGTTATAAAATTCAATAAACTTCAAGCATCGTTGAACCTTGAAATGTTTGCATTAAATGAAATTAAATATTGATAAAAATATTACGAATATATAATATAATTTATATGTAAATTATGTAAGAGATAAAAATATGTAATATTCCCACATTTCTTTTTTTTTGACACTCGTCTCTTTGTCTATTACCTCTGTTAACACATGACTTTCGATACGTGTAACGTGTCGTTTTTCATTCGCAACTGCCAGTAACTGCCTTTCGTCTCATTATTCACACGCTTTAGGACAAATAGGTATACGTAGATACAAGAAAATATTGACCTCAAGTGTTTGTGTTTATAACTTCTTTTTAATTGTCATTTCTCTACCCGTCGTTTAAACTATGTCTCCAAGATATTTTGACAATTAACAAATTATAAATATTAATATCTATTAAAATAAAGTGAAAATAGAAATGTACTTTTAGAAAAAAATTTGAACAGAAATTACACAGAATAGGATATATAGATATTTTATAGAAATCTATTGAAAAAATTTACACATTATTAGTAATTTAACATTATGTGTATTAATATGTATGAAAAAGAAGAAGAAAAATTAATTGTTTATTAAATACCCATATTTATAAAATATAATTTATATAAATTTTTCACTTGAAAGTTTTAGCGTTTGTTTTAGCATTTATAGCAATAATAATCTAATTTTTTGTCGCTTACAAATTTACACGAAATAGTCCAGATATTCCAGAATTTTTTCGTTATCATTCTTATATACAAGATTGCGTCGTTTCGATGTTGCATATGTTGCGTAGTGAAATAATTGATTGGCGTTTTCCTCAAATTGCCAGTAAGTTTATAAAATATTTTTGTAAGGTAGCTCCCTCTTATAATGAAAACTATTAATGTTAAAATATACTTATTAGTGATTTTATGAATTCTCGAATTACATTAGTGAGGAAAAGAAGCAATTGTGTAAGATTAATTGTTGATACATAATTAACCTTAAATTATTTTATAGACGCGGCTTTATTTGACGTTGATGAAGAGATAAGGTAGCTTAATAAGGATCAAATTATTCTATAAAATTTTATAAAACTGTATTTGTGCGCGTAGAAAGAGCAAATTACTCACTTGCTCATTCTGTAAATTTAAAAGAAACTTGAAACACATAAAATTGTATACCATAATAATTATCTTGTTATATTCAGATAATAAAAGTAGATGTAGTAGGCCGGTTCTAACCCAGGTCCTCTGAGGGAGGTGAGGTGCGAGGGGATCTCAGCGGAGCGGGGGTATGACGTCACGCGGGTGTTGGGGGGGGGTCACGTTAATGACAAGCATAAACAAAAGAGCGGTATTCTTTTGAAAAGGATTTTAGGCCTAATCCTTTTTTGGGTCTAATCCTTTTTTGGGTCTAATCCTTTTTATTGTTCTTTTATTTTATTTTATTGTATTTTATTATATTTTATTATATTTTATATTTTATTATATTTTGAAAAAGATTTTGGGGACCTAATCTTTTTTATTGTTCTTTTATTTTATTTTATTGTATTTTATTATATTTTGAAAAAGATTTTGGGGACCTAATCTTTTTTATTGTTCTTTTATTTTATTTTATTGTATTTTATTATATATTTTTATATATATTTTATATATATTTATATATATTTATATATATTTTATATATATTTTTATATATATTGTATTTTATTATATATTTTGAAAAAGATTTTGCGGACCTAATCCTTTTTATTGTTCTTTTATTTTATTGTATTTTATTTTATTTTTAAAAAATTTTATTTTTTAAGGAAAAATTTTAATAGCGCTAATGATCGGCTGCTTTGTCTGGGGATTACTCGATTAGACACAATACAATTGGACACAATTGGCTTTGATTGACTAATCGGAGGTGTCTCCCTCGTTTACATATCAGCGCCGATGTTCGGCTGCTTTGTACTCTCGAGGTACACCCGTAATAGATAATTCCAGGTTTTTTTTCCCGTTCGACGTATAAACAATAGAGATTAAGCGGACAAGCTTTCAGAGATTATCGGGGGACACAAAGAAAATTTTTTCTTGCAAATGGGATACTATAGAAAACCTTTTATACTCTTTTTTTTTTTTTTTACTCTTATACATATTTTTATGACTTTATTTCATAAACTTACATTTTTGAGATATTTCAGTCCAATCTTTTCAAGCAATCTGTGTAATATAATAGCGCATTTTTTCTACGATCCTAGGTACATTTGCAAGAAAATTTTCTTTCGTGTCAACCCCCAACAGTCTCTGAAAGCTTGTTGGTCGAATATAAGAAGGATCGAAGCGCAGCAGATCATAGTACATCATTTGAAAACGCATCGACACGTTGGTAGCAAAAAATAGTGTTCTCTCGGAAAGTGTTTTGTCAGAAAAAAGATAGTGTTCTGTTAGTCTTCTGTGATATATATATATTGTGTGATAATACATAAAATGGAAAACATCGAGCAGACTGAAGGCGATCTGATAGAGCGATCTCGACAAATTACCACCTTGGGCGAGTATTTTGCATGGCTGCAGCGTTGCGAAGAATTGATCAAAGAGCTCGAAGAACGCAGTCGTGTTAAGCGTCCGCGACTCTCGATCGGAAAGAGACAATCTCTGGCAGCCAAAATCGCGCAGCTCGAAGGTGCAAAAACTCGATTGCAGAGAAGATTTATTCCCAGTGGTGGTGAATACAGCGATGACAATAACGCGGAGAGACTCGTTTGGCGAGAGATCGATACCGCGTTCGAGAGTCGCGTATCGACTGGTGCGGTGATAAATTATAATCACATCGAACCGCGCCAATTTCTCAAGGATGCCGAAGACATTGTGATAGAACATGTGCAGGACGCTCTAGAAAAACACAGCAGTATAAAAGTGAACACAATATTCAATGGTGAATTTGTGGCCGGAGATAAACATGCGAATAAAAGTGTAAATACAAGAAACCATGAACTCTTTCGCACATCCAATTTACGCGAGTGGTACGAACAGCGCGTTATCAAGTCCACCCTAGCGTCTCTGGAAGAATTTCAGGAACGCGATAGCGGGTGGGCTTTGTCGCGAATATTGAACTTGACTGTAAATATTAACAAGTTCAATCCCATGCACGCGGGATGTCACATCAAGTTACCGCCGGGATATTATGATGAAGAGAGCGGTGATTAACGTGCAATCAAAGGACAATGCATGTTTCGCGTGGGCAGTGGTCGCCGCTCTGTATCCAGCCGAAAGTCACGCGGAACGGGAATCATCGTACCCGCATTACGCGACAGTGTTGAATCTCCGGGACATTGAGTTTCCAGCGACTATGAATCAGATTAAGAAATTTGAACATGCAAATAACATTTCAATCAACGTGTACAGCATCGAGAAAGAGAACAACATTGCCCCGATACATCTTTCACAGCAGAAACGGGACAAGCATGTGAATCTGCTATACGTGGAAGATGGTAACAACAGCGTGGGACATTTCGCGTGGATCAAGAATCTATCCCGACTAGTGAGCTCGCAACTCAGCAAAAAAGATCACAAGAAATATATCTGCGATCGGTTAGTTTATTTTATATTATTTGAATAATTATTATTTGTATAATTATAATATGAATTGTTAAAATCTTAATTAAATTTTTTTCCTTTACAGATGTCTACATTATTTTGGTTCGGACGACAAGTTGCAGTTGCATACGGTCGACTGCGGAAAGCTAAACGACTGCGCTGTCCGATTGCCGAGCGACAAGGACAAGTGGCTCGAGTTCAGCAACCCTAATCGGAAGGAGCGGCTTCCATTCATTGTGTACGCCGACTTGGAATGCGTCCTGGCCAAGAAGGAAGAAGAGAAATTATATCAACATCATCATCAAGTATTTAGCATAGCTTACTATGTACATTGCTCGTTCGACAAATCTTTATCGGCGTATCATTCGCATCGTAGCGCCGATTGTATAGCATGGTTCGTTAAAGATCTTAAAAATTTGGCATTACGCGTAAAAAATATTTTAAAAACAAATGTCCCCATGGTAGATTTAACGTTCGAAGAACAGAAAGAATTTTATCACGTTACTCAATGTCACATGCAAAAAACCGTTCGCGCAAGACGATACACGCGTTCGCGATCATTGCCATCTGACCGGGCGGTACAGAGGTCCTGCACATTCAAATTGTAATCTAAATTATAAAGATTCTTTTTGCATTCCGATAGTTTTTCACAATTTATCCGGTTACGATTCTCATTTTATTATCGAGGAAATAGCCACAGCGTTCGAAGGGAAAATCGAGTTAGTGCCGATAACTAAGGAAAAATATATTTCATTTACTAAAAGTGTTGATTTTAAAGAAGAATCAAAAAATCAAATAAAATTACGTTTCATCGATTCATACAAATTTCTCACATCGAGTCTCGATAAATTGGCATCATTTTTGGACAAAGATAAACTCAAAATTTTAAAATCGGAATTTCAAAATTTATCTGCCGAAAATTTCAATTTGTTAACGCGAAAAGGTGTATTTCCATACGAATACATCGATTCCATTGACAGGTTGCACGATACGTGTTTACCACCGCGCGAATCGTTTTACAATTCTTTGACCGGTGAAACTGTATCCGAGAGCGATTACGCGCACGCCGAGAACGTCTGGACGCGGTTCTCCATTCGGACGCTGGGTGAATATAGCGACATGTATCTCAAAATCTACGTATTGTTATTAGCAGATATTTTCGAAAATTTTCGCGATAAATGTATCGAAAGTTACGGACTCGACCCCGCGTATTATTATACTCTCCCCGGATACACGTGGGACGCCATGTTAAAGCATACAAAGATCACGTTCGAGTTGCTTACGGATTTCGACATGGTTATGTTCATCGAACGCGGTATACGCGGTGGTCTGAGCCAATGTTCCAACAGATACGCTCGCGCTAATAACAAGTACATGGAGTCGTACGATCCATCGAAACCATCGTCGTACTTGATGTATTTTGACGTTAATAATTTATACGGATGGGCAATGTGTCAACCGTTGCCCTATGCCGATTTTCGATGGGTCGACGACGTGTCGAATTTTGATGTATCATCCATCGCGCTAGATTCCCCTACAGGCTATATCCTCGAAGTCGATCTCGCATACCCACGACATCTTCACGATACGCACATTGACCTACCGTTTTGTCCGACGCGCGACAAGCCGCCCGGTAAGCGGGAATTCAAACTACTTGCAACGTTATATGATAAGAAGCGTTACGTGATACACTACCGTAACCTACAGCAGTGTACGCGTCACGGCCTTCGTGTAACAAAAATACATCGCGTATTACAATTTACGCAATCTCCATGGCTTCGCAGTTATATCGAATTAAATACACATTTCAGAACACTCGCGAAAAACGATTTCGAGAAAAATTTATATAAATTAATGAATAATGCTGTGTTTGGTAAAACGATGGAAAATGTGCGGAATCGTGTCGATGTAAAATTATTAACAAAATGGGATGGCCAGTACGGTGCAGAAGCGATGATCGCGAAACCGAATTTCCACAGCAGAAGCGTTTTTTCAGAAAACTTAATCGCTGTGGAATTGCGTAAACTCGAGGTGAAATTCTACAAGCCGATTTATGTGGGTATGTGCATACTCGACATATCCAAGACATGTTTGTATGAATTTCATCACGAGTATATGACGCCAATGTATCGCGATAAATGTAAGATTATGTATACCGATACAGATAGTTTGATATATCACATTGAGTGCGTTGATGTGTATGAGAACATGAAGCGCGATATCGCCAGATTTGACACGAGCGATTATGCGGTAGACAATGCGTACGGTATACCGCTTGAAAATAAAAAAGTACCGGGCCTGATGAAGGACGAAAATAACGGTGCCATAATGACCGAATTCGTCGGACTCAGAGCAAAGATGTACGCATTACGAGTCGATGGGAAAAAGGATACAAAAAAAGTTAAAGGCGTCAAGACCAACATTGTCGCGAGAACGATAACGTTTGACAATTACACGCGGTGTTTGAAAGAAGAAATTGAAATGACGCGCCAGCAGTCGTGTATACGATCTAAACTGCACCAAGTATACACGATCCGCGAGACGAAAATTGCTTTGAGTCCGTACGACGATAAGCGGTATATCGTACCCGAAACCACAGATACATTACCGTGGGGACATTATAGGATACCATTGTAATATAAAATGTAAAATATATAAAATGTAAAATATATAAAATGTAAAATGTGTGCGATAAGTTATCTATTAAAAGAATTATTAATAAAAATTTTTATATTGCATATATTTTTATGTAATGTAATGTATATTTCATACATCTTATTATCTTATTAAAAAAAAAATACATGTACTATCGAAAGGAATATTAATAAGGATTTTTTGTATTTTTTATATTTCATATATTTTTATGTGTATCTCATACATCTTATTATAACTTATTAAAAATACATGTACTATAGAAAGGAATATTGATAAGGATTTTTTATGTATATTTTTATGTATATTTTTATTTTTTTCAAATATTATAATGTTATACATATATATTTTTTCCAGAAAATTTAAAAAATAAACACTGTATGATTAATTAAATCACATTGTCTTTATGTATCCAAGAATTGTGTGAATTGTCAAATCCCAGCCATTTCACGTAAACCTCATCACCCCTCCTGCGCAGTACTTTCTCCACGAGATACACGTCCGGATAATTCGCGCGATGCAACTCGTGTTCGTAGAACGCTCCAGCGATAGATTTTTTGCGATAATCCTCAAGTAGATAGCTTACGGGATTAGTATGCTGCACTTTTATAATTTTAAACACCTCGGTTGTCCAATTTGGCGTGTAACCTTTCTCGAAAACTGTCTTGTACTTGCTAACGCGTACCGAGTCACCTACTTTGAATTTCGCCGGACCCGCGATATTTACATGGTTGTACACAGTAGCCAAGAGTCTTTCAGCGATCGCGGGGGTAACGTCGACGGGCCGCATACCGATCGTTCGATGCTTGCGCGCGTTGTAATTCGATACGAGTTCCGACAACACGTTGATCCACTTGTAAGATCCGTTTAGCGTAAACATCTTCCACATGTCGTTTTTCAGCGTGCGATTGAATCGCTCAACAATCGATGCCTTTAATGTTGAATATGTAGAATAATGATTGATGTCGTGTTTTCGCATGAGCCGTTGCACGTCGACGTTATAAAATTCCTTTCCCATATCGGTCTGTATATTTTTCGGACACCTCTTGCTATCTCGAATTATCTCGGCGATAGCGTCAGCTGTCTCGCTTCCACCTTTACTCTTGAGTGGTACGGCCCACGCGTACTTGCTCAACGCATCGATGACAGTGAGTATGTAGTTGTAACCTCTGTTGAAACGAGAGTACGGACGCATCTCGACGATGTCGGCTTGCCACAGGTCATCGTATCCCCGTACTATGACGTGTCTTCGGGGGAAATTTTTTCTCGCCGGTGCGTGCAGTTCATTCACCAACTGCCGTTTCTCTAAACTATGTTGTTTCTTCGCTTCCTCGATTATTCCCAATCGTCGATTCATCGTTGTTTTTTCGATTCGTCGATCAAATAATACGTATCACCATGCGTTTTATTATTCGTTGTCACTCTTTAGCCGTTCACTGCCGTTCGACAGCCGTTCAATAGCCGTTGCTGACCCGTTCGTAGCCGTTCAATAGCCGTTCAATAGCCGTTCGACAGCCGTTCAATAGCCGTTGCTGACCCGTTCGTAGCCGTTCAATAGCCGTTCAATAGCCGTTCAATAGCCGTTCGTAGCCGTTCACTGTCGTTCGATAGCTGTTCAATAGCCCTTCGTAGCCGTTCACTGCCGTTCAATAGTCGTTGCTGACCCGTTCGAGGTCGTTCAATAGCCGTTCAATAGCCGTTGCTGACCCGTTCGAGGTCGTTTCCTCTTCGATCGCTGTCACTCATTGTAGTTCGATAATCCTTCGTAGCCGCTCGATAAGCCTTTGTAGATGTTTAATAATTGTACAATAGCTGCTCCTAAACTGTTCGCTACAGCTCATTATAGGTTGATAGCCGTTTCTGAATTAGTGTTAATCGCACGTCGAAGTTCGTTTATCGCAATCTGCAAAGCTCGCATATCCTTCTCGAACGCAATCAGCTTCTCGTCTGATTCTTTCTGTTGATTCTTCAACCGTTGTTTAAACATATTGTTCACACAACAGTTTGTTACTGCATCGGTATTCAGCCTTAGATTGCGCTACACGCGAATAACTTGCTGCGACCTCGCGTCATAGTCCGTAGCGACGCGACACAGAGCTTTCGACGCAAGTAACTTGTCACCAATTTACTCCAATGATCGCTGTGCAGATTTCTTCTCTCCGTTCGAATATCCAAATTTGTTGATAGCATTTTTTTCGATGTGAGTAATCGACGACTGATTAGTTTTGTCGAGACACCGTTTTAATTTATATAAGGCCAAGGCAGCTTCGCGAAGTTTCTCTTATGATCGACAGATCTCGTTGGTCGTCTGAGCGTTGTCGCAGCTCGGCCGCGACAGCGTATCAGAGCAATGTAGATCCATAGTCGTTGGGAATCGCCCAGTGTCACATTAATCGATTCTTATTATTGTATAGCGGCATCCGGGCGAGCGTAATACTCCCGTTCCCGTGTTTTTCTTTTCGACATCAACGTGCATAATTCTGTTTATACTTGTATCCCTTGTGCTCTATAATTGGACTCTGACGCATCCATATTTGAACGCTTTATGCGCACCTCGTCGCATCCAATATGCTCTTATATTATTTGCAGATCGTCCTCTAGTAGTAGACGTCGTCGGAGATTCTTGAAGATCATAACTCGTATAAATCCTGGTTTACCAATATACTCACTTTATCTATGATATAGATATTCTTGTTCAATGTTCCGATAGTTCATATGGTTTTTGCCGAAGACGCATTCCATTCGTCGTCGAAAATAGACGCCGTACACGTGATCGATCGTGTTATTTTTTTCGTCACCGCTAAGAAGAGCACCTATGTATTTTTGCCCCGAGTGATCCAAAAGTGTTCTCGTAACAACTTCTTGCCGCCGATCGTTTGTAATACTGTTTCCGAAACGATTGTTTCGAGGCGGTTGCCCCCGGGTTCGAAAAACTTCAGTCCTGTGAAACAGCAGTTTTTTTGAATTTTTCGAAGAACTTCTTCATCTCATCAATAATTTGGATTCCTGATTATCACGGTTCTCGTTGTCCCGGACGTGTGAGGTGTATCAGCGGTCGAGATGTGCACGTTCCATCCAAATGTACCCGCGGTCAATAAACGTTTTAGCCTCAATCGTTTCCTTCTTTCTTCGGTGTCGCTCCTCTCCTCCCTTCCTCCTCTCCCTTACAAGCTGATGGTAATTTTTGATTATAGCGTCAGCGTTACTCTGCTCGTTTTCACCGCGTAAAGCTAGAGTTGTCGGCATTCTTTTAGTGGCTCTGATAATAGGGTCTAAAATGATCTTGACCGCGATATTCGTCAATCGATCTTACCCGGTTCTTTAAAAGCCGATGTTCATTGCGGATCGATCGCTCGTTTCTCATCTCCTTCGCAATCTTTTCACCGCTCACGAACTATTATCGCTTATCAGCCATATTGACGAATGTCAACGTTTGACCCTTCTCTCGACAAAAATGTTGGCAGCGACTAATCGTTTTGCAGTATACGGAACACCGTTAAATCCTTTTCTGTTATCGCCCGTTTCGTAAGCAGCTGTCCTTATCACACTAGAATCCATACTTTGTGCCAACAATTACACATAATTCACTGAAATCCTCGTACGACATGTCGTATTCACATGAATCGTTGTACCACGTGTTCAAGTTGTACCATCCTGTTTAAAAAATCAGCAAGTTCTCTTGCTCGCGTATAAGATTGTTTTGTATTCTCCGACGTCTGACAAAAGATAAAGCAGTCGCGTCGAGTGACGACCCATTGAGAATACTCTTTATCGTATCTTGCTGTCGCACCCATCGTCATCGAGACGAAAATCGAGTTTGGATGTGCCTCGCTCGGTGGAATGACGTCATTTATTCGAGACGTAAAAGTAGCCAGATTTTCGTTCGATCGCCGTCAACAAATTCTCCGATATTGATATTGGCTGTTGCAACGACTTCGAATACACGTACACATTTCTCGAAACGTACACCTGCGACTTCAGTAGACTTATCAGAACGTTGTTATATACCACAATTCGAGGTGTCCGCATATATCCGCGATATAGAGTCGGTGCAATCCGTACCTCCTCGCAATCTCCGCGTTGTCCCCCAATTCCCCTCCTTNTTATATCATGCTGTTCTGATCTAAGCTATGAATTATTTAAATCGTTTCAACCACTTCCCTCTACTATATGCATTCTCTATTAAAAATATTCTAACAAGGTAACATACTAACACGTTCGTTTCAATTATCCCTTTGACAGGACCCCTCATCTCGAATATACATATACAAATATATACGATCTTATATAAAAGAATAAACTATCATCCGTAAGTAAATTCTTTCCTTTCATAAATTATAACTTCAAATAAAGTGGTTATTAACAATCAATGAAATTAATTATAGATGGTTAATGCTAGACGAGTAGATCGAATCTTGAACCGTGAATTCTCCATCAGAGAAGGTCGCGTTAGACGACGAGCAATTATAAGGAGCAGAATAACGGGAACTCCTGTCGCTCGACGATTATTCATTGATCGTGACGAAATCCCGGTTAACATTTTAAACATCTTACAATAATCAGGAAGAAATTCCTTTTTGATCTCTCGTTCGCCCCTCTAACCATCGAACCGAGCCCTGAGCCTGCCCAAGAAGAAGCTCAAGAAAATAACCCCGAAGGAGTTATTATAGAAGAAGAGGAGGACACTGAATCCTTAGACGGACATTCAAGTGACATTTCCTTGGAGGAAGCAGATTGCAGGATACCGCTAGCATTGCTCCGAGGCTGGGAACGAAATGCTGAAATAAGGCCTCTGATTGACGTCGGCGTCCAAGTGCCATCCCCATATTCTCCCCCGGCGTCGCCCTTGCCATACTCTCCCCCGAGCTCCCCCCTATGGTCTAACTACTCGCCCCCCAGTTACTCCCCTGTACCCTGGAGGACCTTGAGGACTGCTGGAACGAATTCGAAAGAGATACACTAAATCGAACACCAGAGCCCCTCTTTTCTGATCCGAGGAAGACGACGGAGATTTTAATAATAGAATCAATGCTCTCCTAGATCATATCTAAAGCGATTATGAAATAATATAATGGTCACAATAAACCACATCTAAACATAATTCTCTCTTTATACAATAAAGGAAACAGTATACACATATATTAACCTGTAACATACACATTCATATATAAAGAAATATATATATATTTATCACATTGTATCGCTATCATGAATTGGAAGAAATAAAAGAAATCTGGTCAGGACTGAATAACCTAGAGTATTTTACTGTCGATATAAGACTCTCCTACCCAGAAGGTTACCTTAGACTCTATCTCTCGGCGTCCCAGGGTAAAGCCGGCTTAGCAGGTTGCCCTAGAAAATAAATTGAGAGATAAACCTCTGATCAAGAGAAGTAAAAATTTAGTTAGTCTAAATTAACACTCGAGACGTAACAAGAGGTAAATGTAGAACATTCTTTGGTGGCAGCGGTGGGATTTGCCAAAAGAGTCTAATCCTTTGGAGATAGTCGACAGAAAAATATAAACGAAAAGACGAAAAAGGAAAACAAATTAAAGGATCGTTATGCAAACAAGGTCAAGCTCTGCAAGTTCTGTAGCCACAGGCGCTACTAGGAAACAATATTCCTCCGAAGAAATCGACATACTAACTCAAAAAGTAAATGAAAAGGAGAGACAACTGAGAGAACAAGCGGAAGCCTTACAAGCTAAGGCCGAACACATAGCAAAAATGCAGGAAGAGATGAATCAAAGAGAAACAACAGGAACTCAAGAACAGCCCGCTGTAGAACAATTGATGGCCTCTATGCACACAATTACTAGTTGCATTGAAAGAATAAACTCTAGACTTGCAAATCTGGAGAGTTCTCATGGAGAAGGACAGCAAGAACGACAACATGCTCGCGAGGAACGATCATATTCTCAACCAACTTTCCAACACTTTGATATCATGGATCAACCTTCTCCAATACGGTTGAAAGATGCTATAGACACTGTGCCTCGATTTGATGGTCACAAAATGTCAGTCTTTCACTTTAGCAAAATCTGCGAACGAGCTCTCGATTTAATACCAGCCTATCATGAATATCATTTGGTTCAATTAATTATAAATAAATTACAGGGACACGCTTATTCAGCCATAGAAGGAATAGAGTTCCATACCGTGCTTGAACTAACGAAAAGATTAAAATCGATATTTGGACCAAATAAATCGGTAGATCAATATAGAGGAGAATTAGGAAATATCTATATGAAACAGAATGAAAATATATTTGACTATATTGCAAGGGTACAAGAGTTACGTACCGCAATTATAGATGGAGAGTCTGATTTATCTGGCAATATAAGTGAAAGAAGCAGAGATGCTATCGAAATAACTACATTAAATAGTTTTATTAACGGACTTCCTTCCGACCTATTGGTACGTGTGAAATTAGAACGACCAAAAAACTTCGAAGAAGGAATAAGTACAGCAATACAGTTATCCAAGACCATAGAAGCTGAAAACATTCGTAAAAGAACATCATTCCGTCCAAATTTCCAGCCACGTGCCGATCTTTCAAATAATATCGGAAACTTCACCCGTCAAAATCCTGTAAATAATAATGTTAATAATGGATATCGACCTGGATACCGCCTAATAATGGTGTTGTAAATTCACAACCTCCGTATCCTGTTACACCAGCCAAGGTACCACCTCCACAGAATTTCCAGACAAAAGTTTGTCGCTACTGTAAGACTCCTGGACATTTGATTGAAGAGTGCCGTAAACTAGCCTATAGAAAATCTCTGGAGCAAAATCAACCCGGAACTTCGGGAAACGCACAGGGCGCTCCGTTGAGAACAGACGTCCGCCGGAACGACCCACAGCCAGGACGTCCAACATATCTTATACAAAAGAAAATCAATGTAACGACCCCTCAAGAGACGTCATCGCAAATCACAGAGTCTGCCAAATAAATGATACAAAACAATCCATGGAATTACCGACGGTGACTCTAACTTCTATCGATTTAATAAATGATTGTAAATTCATGATTGACTCTGGATCTGGACTCAATCTTATCAAACAAAGATGTCTAAAACCTACTGTCGTTCTGGATGAATCTAATACATTATGTTTACAAGGAATCGCATCTGAAACTATCGTTACTTTAGGAGCTGTCTCAATAAGCATACTTGGAAAATTGTCTGAATTCTACGTCATTTCTGATTCTATTGGATTCACACAAGACGGAATCTTAGGGAACAGATTCCTGAGGGAACGTTCCGTTATATTAAACTATAAAGACAATTACCTACAGTATGAAGGTGCAAAGATTCCATTCTCAATTTCGAATGCAATACATCTAAGGAAGAGAACAGTTACTCCTTGTTCCTTCTACATCGCTAACCCCGAAAAACAAAATGGATACGTGCCTCGTCATACACCGGTCGATGGCATATATTTCGGCGAAGCTCTCGTCACTAATAACAATGGAAAAGCTTATATGCCTGTCTTCAATACTTCCGAGGAAGAAATAATTCTTAATGTTCCGTTTATAGAATTACAAGATTTTGATACCTGTAATAATAATTCCTCCGGAACCCTAGGGCCTTCCGAAGGATCGACTCAGCCACTGAATCTCAATAAAACTATTTCTCTGTATCAGCCCTTGTGGGACCTCTCTAAAAATATAGATAATCCTCTATATTTTCATCAAACACAATCTTCATATACTGATAGAACATCAGATATTCTACAACTTCTTCGTCTCGAGCATCTAAACTCCGAGGAGTCAGAAAATGTTCGACGAATAATTTCCAAGCATTCCGATAGATTTCATCTTCCGAGTGAAGATCTTCAAGCGACAAATGCCGCTCAACATTATATTCCAATTCACAACGACGTACCTGTCCATATGAAACAATACCGATTTCCTCCTATTCATAAAGAAGAAATCAATAGGCAAGTAAACGAATTACTATCTTCAGACTTGATCGAACAATCTACATCACCTTACAATTCTCCAATATGGATTGTACCGAAAAAGCCTGATTCCTTAGGGAACAAGAGATGGCGAATGGTGATTGATTACAGAAATCTTAATGAAAAAACTATAGGAGATGCATATCCTCTACCTAACATAACAGATATATTAGATCAACTTGGGTCTGCAAAGTATTTTTCGATATTAGACTTGGCCTCCGGATTTCATCAGATACCTATGGCATCACTAGACGCACACAAGACTGCATTTTCCACACCATACGGACACTATCAATTCAAAAGGATGCCGTTCGGACTTAAAAATGCTCCTGCAACATTTCAAAGATTAATGGATAATGTACTTTCCGGACTACAAGGCAACGAATTATTTGTCTACATGGATGACATTGTTATATACGCAAGATCCTTACAAGAACACGAGAATAAATTCGAAAAACTGATGCAAAGATTAAGAGCTGCTAATTTAAAATTACAGCCGGATAAATGTGAATTCTTACGACGAGAAGTCATGTACTTGGGACATATAATCGGATCTGAAGGAGTTAAACCAGATCCAGCTAAAATAAAAGCAATTATGAATTTTCCTACTCCAAAGAATCCGAAAAATATTAAACAATTCCTAGGACTAGCCGGTTATTATCGAAGATTTATACCTAATTTCTCTAAGATTGCAAAACCATTAACAGATCTTCTGAAGAAAGATAGAAGATTCGACTGGACAGTGAAACAAACCGAAGCATTTGATATTTTAAGAAATTCATTATGTTCAGAACCAATTTTACAATATCCAGACTTTTCCAAACCATTTATATTAACCACCGACGCATCTGGATATGCAGTAGGAGGAGTACTTAGTCAAGGCACCATAGGAAAAGATCTACCCATTGCCTATACTTCTCGAATTTTAAATTCAGCTGAACAAAAATATTCTACTATAGAAAAAGAATGTTTAGCAATTATCTATTGTGTGAACCACTTTAGACCTTACTTATATGGAAGATTATTTACTATTGTTACTGATCATAAACCACTAGTCTGGTTACATTCAATAAAAGATCCTTCATCAAGATTATGGAAATGGAGAACGAAATTGTCAGAATATCAATATGAAATTCAATATAAAAAAGGAACTCTAAATTATAATGCTGATGCTCTATCCAGAAATCCACCCGTAGATGCGACAGCACCTTTATTCCTCATAGATGAAGGAGAATATTCCTCCGACGAATCTATATTTTCACATAGACCCCAACGGTCACCAGGAGAATCCAATTTACTCGAACAACAACCTACAAGCTCTAACCAAGGAAATACAGGAGCACGTAAGAGGATTACAAATGTTCCTGAAGAACCAGAAAATCAAAGAGGAAATTATCAAAATCACCCCCTCATACAAGAACCTAACGAAGATCATAGAATTACTATTGAGGAAGTAACCGATTCTGAAGAAGATGAAGAATCTGACTATACGGAAATTTTGGAACATGACATTATACCTTACCAATCTGAACCACCAGATCTCCCTCCAGCACCACCTTGGAGTCGTGCCCGCTTGCAAGAAGTTCGTGGAAATCTCCTGCAACAAAAAGATAATTATGTCATATTCATTCATCAAAACGGAAATCCTTATGATACCGGAGCTAAAATCTACCAAGAAGCTAATCTACTCCCTAAATACAAAGAATTAATATTCGAAAGAGCTAAAGTATGTACAGTTAAAGGAAATACGCTGATTGCCCTCCCAATTAAACATAACGACCGAACCGTGATAGAATCCCAAAACCTCAAGAATTGTCTTCATTCTTTAGTGGATGTTATTACTGAGATAGAACTTCCTTCAATAAGCTTTAGTAAAACCGAACGATTTGATGACCTCCCGTGGTCTTACATTATCAATCAAATTAAAAAATATTTACAAGAATTTTCGATTCGCATAACCATATGCTTGAATTTAATTCAAACGCCCGAACTAGAAAAACGTGGAGCTCTAATACAGGAAAATCATGCATCTGCGCATGGCGGACACAAAGGCGTGACGAAAACCTATAACCGCCTTCGCGCTCGATATAATTGGAAAACTATGAAAAAAGACATTCAAGAATTTATAAAAACCTGTCGAGCTTGCCAGCTGAAAAAATTAACCCGCGTAAAAAATAAGCAACCTATGGTCATTACTGACACACCAGGTTTTGCTTTCGATAAATTGTCATTGGACATCATGGGACCTCTTCCCATAACCGATCATAATAATCAATATGTCTTAACCATGCAAGATTTACTTACTAAATATTCTGTAGCAGTACCTTTACCGGAAGCTACCGCGCTAACCATTGCCGATGCATTTACAAAAGAATTTATTTGTATATACGGCACACCCCGTGCTATATTAACAGACCAAGGAACAAACTTTCTATCCGCATTAATTAGACAATTAACGAAAAAATTTCGTATTCAACACTTTAAAACTACAGCATATTACCCTCAATCAAATGGATCATTAGAACGATCACATCACGTGCTAACGGAGTATTTAAAAACCCAGATAGATAGAGAAGCAAACTGGGACGAATACATCAGACTCGCTATGTTCTCATACAATACCAGCGTTCATGAAGGAACCAATTATTCCCCATACGAACTAGTATTCGGACGAATAGCTCGTCTACCTTCTGCTCATCCTATTATTGAAGAAAACGTAGAACCAACATATCAAGATTATATAATTACTCTTTTTAATAAATTAACAGACCTTCAAATATCGGCTAAACAAAATTTAATTCAAGCCAAAGAGAGAAGTAAACGATATTACGACCGAGCAATAAAACAACAAACACTTCAAGTAGGAATGCAAGTATTCCTATTGAAAGAACCACAGAAAGGGAAATTTTCTGACCAATATACTGGACCTTATGAAATTATCGAAATTTTACCTCCCAATAATGTCAAACTTAAAATTGGAAAACACACAAAAGTCGTGCACACGAACAAGCTTAAAATGTCTCATCTCCAGCCGGGATGAATTAATAAAATTACAATCTTTGTTACAGATGCTTTGGCATAGGCAGCCGACTCAACCGCAGCCTCAGTCGAAAGACCTGCACCTTATAAAGGACAATTTCTTATTCGCACATTGTGCATACGTAAAGGGAGCTATCTGTCTCCTGGATGAGACAAATTTATGCAACGAGTGCTACTCTCAACTCAAAACCAATATTATTCGCCAACAATATCGGCCTTTAAACCAGCACTTATTCATCAACAGTCACGTCGCAAGAGACAGCTACTGTTCTTCCTGTGGCGTCGTAGTCATCGCGACCAGGCCAATTGATGATTGCCTAGCGTGCGTTCGGAAAATAAGTGAACTTATCCGTTCATTAGAAGCTTCGTCAATTCACGTCGATTGTTTAAGATATCCGCTAGCTCTTAAAATCTTCGAAGTAGACCTCGTAGAATAAGGTGTAATATCATACACATACGTATATAAATATATGTATATATTTCTTCATGATCATTCTTATTCTTCAATTTTCGTTCTATTAGCCTTCTTTCTGAGACCATGTCCCACAATGTCTCAAACACCTCCGCTTAACGCTTTGTGTATAAAATTACATGATTATTTAAATTTAAACAATCATAATCATTACTGTTGTGCTTGCTTTTGTCTGCTACAAACACCTATTTCTCAACGGTCATTCTTACCAATTGATACACATATAATTTCTATCGCCCCTCATCCTTATAGAACCATCTGTTCTTATTGCCAACGTCCTATTACTATTATTCGACCAATTTCTGATTGCACGATTTGTCTAAGGAACATCGAAGAAATATTCCGAATCACTCATCCTTCTAACCTCTCGATAAGCGAAGTCGGACCTTCCAGCTAAATTTTCCCTAAATATGTCTTCTGAGGAAAATCCAGATACTCTATCTCATGTAGTGCATGAAGTATTCGATGCATACTTATCGAACGACTATAAATATTACTGCCCTTCATGTGCAGAACGTTTTGAAATTACGGAAACTCAGCTGAAATACCATAGTGTTTCTGAAGACTTTTCTGATATTACTGAATCTAAATGCTGTGTTTGTGAATGCAATGTATCTATCATAACCCCTCTAGTTGATTGCCGACAGTGTCTTCTGCTCTATTTAGCAGGAGAGCGAGAACGAGAACTTTCATTGAACCGATCGAATGGAAGTCTTGCCTAAAATACTATCCGATCAAACCCTCTACAATCTTTCAAAGCTATTGCATGAGGAATTGAATGGGTTTTTCTGTCCCTCCAATGATCGCTATTATTGCCATTCTTGCACATTCTATGAAAACAAACCCCTGCAACTTGCAATCTATCATCACGTTTCCTATTTCCCTCCCCGTATCCTTTATAACATTAGATGCTGTATGTGTGATAGATATATAGCTCTATGTACCCCTCTCGTTGAGTGTAGGAAGTGCCTGATTTACTACTTGCAAACCGAGCAAGCATTGGAATTTAACTTTAACAGGAGTTGTTGAAATTTAAAATGAACGATATATATGAGCCTTCCTGCAGTCACCCCATACACGATCTTATTCCACACCTGTCAAATTTTCATAAAGCTGAATGTAAAAAGGTAATATTTTATCGGAGATTCATAGGAAAGAAAAGTCGTAAAAGTACCTATATGTGTTGCGCGTGTTACAGGTTGCGACAATTAAGAAAAAATGCTGCTTTAATTGTTTGCCACTGGGTAACATACGGAGATATAAGCTTTCCTAAATGTGAGTACTGCAATTCTTCCCTAGAATTCAAGCGTCCGATATTTGAATGCAATGATTGTGTATATTCATACATGGAAAGAGCAATATTCGAAAGAAACCAAGGAAGAGACATTGGCCACTTAAATGTCTTTGCTTTTTGTAGAACTCACAAACAAGGAATCTATGCATAAAGGAAATGTGTCCACATTTTAAAACAAAACCGCTTGCACATCCATTTCTAGATGACTCAATTTTTAACTCTCTTTATATACAATGCGTCAAAATAATGACACATGATGTATTAAATTTTGAAAGTCCATATATTGTATGTACTAACTGTTATAACCCCGCTATCTATAATCGAGTAGTTACACGTTATACGCATTCATTTCAATACGGTAATGTTCCAAACCGGAAATGCGCCAACTGTAAAGAATTTTCATGTACAGAGAAACAAATTCTCTTCAACTGCGATACCTGTATTAAAGCATACTTTCAATTTGTACGAAAAATTCACGAAGCAAAAAAGGAACAGTTGTATCGAACGATAGTTGGAATATCCGTAGTATCCAATACTTTAGAAATAGACTATGCTGCACTAGAAACTGGAATTGATCCTAACGATCCTGAGATATTAGACGAAATGTTTTCTGACTAAATAGTAATTATACGGTCAATTCCCGCTTCAGCAAAAACATATACATCAATATATAATCATCTATCAATAATCATTATGATAATCATATATATATATATATACACATACCTACAATTATATATCTATTATGCAAGAAAATTAACAAAAGAAAAGAACGAAAAAAATAATAATAATAACAAATAAGTAAAATAATAACTTTGTATTTAAGCTTTTTATACCCATATGTATATCTATATATATATGCACATCTAACCAATCGAGTATTACAAAATCATATAAATATTAAATCTATATACTTATGCAATATACTCACAAAAAATATATATACTCACAAATCCATATACTTGAATATATATATATATTTACAATTATATGCATAGAATAAAATATGAAAAAAAAAGGAGAAAAAAAAACACATTAAACAATGAAATATTACATCAATATAAAAGGCCCTATATTAGCCTTCAGAAATATAAGTATATATGTATTCAATCGAATATTATACACACGTATCATAATCATTTACATAACCACTATACTCGTAGAACAATACATGTAGAAATACATTATATAACCATATGTAAAAGGAAAGAAATGGTAACTATGTAATTATTCAAATTATATAATATACTGAATATTACATCTACTTGAATTTGTAATTATTACAGAAATCAGCATGATACTTGTAACCCTAATATTATTCCTGAGCAAAACTGCCGCTCTAATTGGATTCGATTGTGGCGGACAACACCTAAACGTAACAGCCGTTTCTCTACTTGATGTGGGAGAATGCGAATTAAATATAAAGAAACCTAATACAACTGAAATCCACATTCAACTCTTACAATTATCGGATTATAGTCACACTGAAGTAATACAATGTAAGGTTGAAATTTCTCGAAACATATACCATTGTGGCATGCATTCACACATCTCTGCTGTTCACAACGGACGAGCCGATTATGTGCAAGAAGTTGGATACATGCAATGCCTCAGAATGTTTCAAGACGGAACACTTTCTCTTGGAGATAACAGTCTTATCACTGGCATTAAAGGCAATCAGACCACGTATAGAAGCATAACCATTGCTGGACGCATACAAGTTGATGGTTATTGCAAGGGAACGCAATATAATGATCCATACGGAACATGGGATGACGTAGTCGTACAAGCCTCCGTCAAGATTTCTTTAAAATCTTCATATGTTCCCATACAATTAAATACTGGAAAAATTAAACTAAAATCTGGAACCACCTGCGATCTCATCGATGGCTTCTGTCTAGATGCTGATGATGGACATAGTTACTGGAAGTCAATACCAACTACTACCTGCAACTTTCATCAGTATGACGTACTGTATGAAGGACCTGCAAATAAAATCACTGAAGATGTTTCCGAAGTAGATTCCCCAGTCATCTATAGCTTGGTGACTCAAGATATTACTTTCGCCCTCATGAAAACGACAGAGTTACCTCTGTGTTACGTCTCGAACTCTAATTTAGGCTAACTAAATTTTATTTCATTCGATCAGAGGTTATCTCTCAATTTATTTTCTAGGGCAACCTGCTAAGCCGGCTATACCCCGGGACGCCGAGAGATAGAGTATTTCGCTTCTTTGTGTGAGAGGATTGACGACTGGAAATAAACTCTAGGTAGATTGAACCTGACTCAATTTGTTCTTGGAAATATATAATATGTTTATATTTTTATTATTAACAATTTAATAAATACATTTGTAGTATATATTTGTGTGTATAGATTAATTTTTTCATAGAATGTATGTATATGGAAAACGAAAAATAGATGTAGAAATTTATTGATACAGTTTAGAGATTTTACTCTTCATCTTCGGCAATGGACCTATCGAGTGATTCGATTAAGGCACTTGCGTATTCATCGGCGAGCCTGTCAGCTTCTTCTTCATCTGAGAATAAGGGCTCGACTTCTCGTTGTAAATTTGATCTTTCAAAATCTTCGATGTCTTCGAGAGTTAATGGAGAGTAACTCGGTGGCATGTAACCAGGCCACAGGGGTGATAATACAGGAGAAGATGGGGGAGAGTCTTGAGGAGTAGATGGCGGTGAGATTTGTATGTTTATATTTCTTGACGAGTGAATTTCAGCATTCTCTTCCCAGGCGCTGAATAATATTTCTGAATTTACTTCATCAAGGATGACCGTAGAGCATTCACTAAGATTGTCAGAATCGATTTCTGTTATGCCGTTGTTAAGTTCGTTGCTAGGTTCCTCAAGGGGGTCGTGCTCGTGATTTTCTGGAATGTCCGCTGGATCCAGAGAGAGAGGTGCGAATGATAACTCGAATTCTGATTCCTCGTGGTTATTGATTGCGGTTTCGATTTCTATAGGAATGTCATCGACATCTACGAAAAGTTGGCGAGGAATGGTTACGCCACTCCTGATAAATCGTTGGCGAATCTGTTCACGCCTACGGACGCGTCCTTCGCGAACTGAGTAAACTCTATTGGTTATCTGATCAACTCTACGTGAATTTACCATCTACAAAGGTGGTTCATTTTAGTATGGAAATGTGCGAGTTAATGATAATTTGTTAAGTATGATAGTTACTTACGATGATGTAGTAATTTTAGATTAATAAAAGATAGAAATATACACTCTCAGTGTGTATGTCCTGTTAAGAAAATAAAATAAAATAAATGAGTTGGATATTTGATTTAATAAAAATATGAGAGTATAGTTGAGTTTGAAAAATAGAGTCTGTAAAATATTCGGAAAACAAAGTATTGAAAATAATTAGGGTAAGATAAAGTATTAGAGATTTAAAATAATATAGTAAAAATAGGAATTAAATATTGAAATAGAGTTTTAAAAGCATATGTTCCGTATTAAGATTGTTAAAATGTGTATATAAATATATTGAATGATAATTATGAATTATTAATTTGTGTTTAAAATTTTCAGATTCGATCAGAAGTGTCTAGACAGGAAGGGATATATGGATACAGACTATGTCACTTAATGACATAAAAATAAAAGCGGCTGGCTTATATTAAGTAAGTATAAAATTAATTGAATATTTTAATAATTGAATTATAAGCCAGTGCATAAAGTCTATTATTTCGACAGATCCTCTAAGAGCCAGTCTTTCATTCGAGGTCAAGTATCGATGTGCAAGACGTCCCGTCACAGCGGCTCAGAATCCATAAAGAAATTCTTCAAAAGAATCCTTTTATGAAAACGGCAGAGGAGTAGTATGCTACCCAATGCACATCAAGTGACTGACCAGAACGGCGCTACGCTCTAAGTATTTAATACTGAGGACCGGTTGAAATTGGAATTTCAATCACAAAGAAAAACTAAAAGTCTGTGCAATGGTAAGGTATGGTTCAGGAAAAATTATTAAAGTAGTAAGAATAGTTGAGTTGTCATGCAAGATTAAAGTTGAGTTATTAAAGAAATAATTAGTTGATTATTGAATTTTATTACTTACCGGTTGATGGAATTCGCAGATGTATGAGAGGACCGCTGTTCTTTCCCAAAACTGCTCTACCTCGGTGGAGATTTGGAGAAGTGACAGGGCGATTCAAGAAGTTGGCAGAAGATCGAAGATGGTGAGTAAAAATCACTTTTATTGGAATATTATTGGTTATACAATTCTATTATATCTAGAGACTAAGTCTCAAAAAAAAGAAAAATTAAAATCGCGACTAAGTTTTATTATGTGTATGTCCGGTAAGCTTGACTGCTAATGACTGACTGAATGAAAAGCGCGCACAAGACGGCGCATGCAACTTGCAACTACTCTCTGTGGACTGTAACTAGCGACTGCTGTCTGTGGTTCACTCCTTGAAATACTGTCGATTCCCACTTCTGTTCCAGGCGTTGGAGATGGTAAGAAGCAGGCGTTGGAGGTGGTAAGAGAAGCGCATTGGCTGTTCCGTCGCTAGTGCTGTCTCTCTTCTTCAAGCGCGCTATGACGTAGTGGGCGCGCGGTACGTAGTGGGCGCGCGGTACGTAGTGGGGGACCGCGGAGCTGTCAGTTGTGCTTGTGCGTCGAGACATTGTTCATATAATTATAACGGTAAGTCTTTTTACAATAATTTATTAGCTTCCAGAATTTTTGCAATATATATATATTTATATATTTTGAATCAGTGAATTTTTCTTTATCATTTAAGACATGAATAATCTTTGTAAAATGCTTTGTTTAAAAGTAATCATTAACTATTGTGTAATAATATAAAAAAAATAATTATTAATAATATCGTCAAATTCCGGTGCTTCAAATCATTGTAATTACATTGTTATTAACAAAATAATGTGTTTAACATAATTTTATAAAAGATTAATTGCATAATATAATTATAAATTGTAGGTAATAATTGTTGATCATAAAATAATAATTTTATAATGAAGAATAATAATTATTAACGCTAGGAGTTCGAAATTATAATATTATTTTAATCTGTCACAGCGGACAAAGAAAGGAATGCGGCGACCGGATGAAGGGGAGATAAGCTCGGAGCGCAGCTGCACCGGATGAAGGGGAGATAAGAGAACAATAGGGGAGATAACTGAGTCACTCGGTAAATACTATTCTTATACTTTTATAATTTCGCATTCAATAATTGCATGCAATAATTTTATTTCAATAATTTTATTCTTTTAATAAAGATACATATACGTAAATATATATATGTATATGCATATACGTATGTGTGCATTTATTCTTTTTATTTAATAAATTTATTTATTTAAAAGAAAAATTATTTATAATGTATACATAATAAATGCTAAATTAATAGACTTTAATAATTGAATAATTATTAGTAATATTCATATGCATATGCTTTGCATCTTTGTTTTTTATGGATATGTAAATTTGATTTGTGAAAGTAAATTAATATTTTTATTCATTAATATTAATAAAATTGAGAACAGCTTTATGCATGCTATTATTCTCGTGCTATTATTTCGAGTGCGCTTGGTCTTGAGACGTCGCATTTTGAAGGGGAGATAACAAAGAAATAGGGGAGATAAGACGGTACGCCGGACTTACTTATGACACTCTAATAGTCTGTATTGAATAATATTCTTTTAATTATTCATATATATATATATATATATATATATATATATATGTGTGTGTATATTATTAAAATTATTAAAATGACTGGTATTGTTTAAATAATAAATTTCGAATTATATCTTTCGATCAGTATATATATATATATGTTACATGAAATTTTATAAAGTCTGAATATTAATAATTATGAATATTATAAATTTTATTTCGTATGAAGAGAAGTTTATTAATTGAAATTGATTCAAAGTCTTATTTTAATTTCTTTATTCGAAGTTCTCTATTGTCTTGGTTCGCATACCAAGGGGGAGATAAGGCGGTCGGCGCAGAAAAATATGAGGGGAGATAAGAGTGCCTTTCTTTCGCACAATGCTTATAGACTGTATTCTAATTTGCATGCTGAATTATTCACGCAATAAATTTTCTTCTGAAGTATTAATTATTATTAGGTTTTTATATATTATATTTATATGTATATATGTTTATTCATTATTTTCTTTCAGCTGATTTTTGTCATTTAATTAATTAGATTTAATATTTATTTTGTGCATATATAGTTATTCATTCTTTGTGTTTTTGATTTTAACATTAATATTATCATAATTTAATTTATTACATATGATTTCATTATTTTCTTATTTGATTTATATTTATTAAGTAACGCTTTGTTGTATATAATTTTGTACGAGTTTTCTCGATTTATTAAATCATTCATATTCGTTAATTATTTTATAATATTTTAGCATTATAGTTATATTATTATTTCTCTCATTTATAATTCTATTGTTTTGAGTGGTGTTTCAACTGGGTAATATAATTAATGTCACGCTTACTAAATGTGCAAAGGTTGATCTTTAAGAGGCCTTGAATATTTTCTATATAATAAAGCGTGAGTATAGAATTTTACATTTATTAAATGATTTCTTTAATTTATAGCATTGTATTATTTATAGTTATTCATTATTGGATTTATTTTATTAAATTTATTTATTTTATTATTTATTATTATTTATAGACTTATGAATTATTTATTATTTGTTTTTATATCTGGTTATTATATGAGTGTCTGTAGATAGAAAAAAAAATTACCTTTAATAAATTTAATTATAATTTAATAAATGATTTTAATAAAGTATGTCGTTTATTAATATGTCTTATTGAATTATTTTATTGTCGATGTATTTATTATTTTGAAAATAATATTTAGAATACACGGGTGTATATTTTTTTTGCTGTTAATAATAAATCCTATGGATAATTAGTAATTTATTAATTTTTATTGTGTTCTTATATGATCAATATTATTTCTCACTTATAATTTCTTTGTTACAGTTCTTGCGTTGAATCAGAGGGTGAAGTCATAGGATGAAATCATACATACCAGAGGGGAGATAACGAGACACGCAACGTTGGCATTGAACGTCTTTTAAGAGGCTTTTATAATTTTGCATGGGACAAAGAGTTAAGTATGAATTTTTATTTTAATTGATTTTTGCTTTCTTATTTAATTATATATATATATATTTATTTTTGTACAATTATAGTCTCGTTTTTAATATTGAGTTTTCTAAATTTTCTTAGTCTTTAAATTTTAATATACACTATGAATTTATTATTTAATTCTTTATTTATTTTGTTAATGTTCATTTGGTTATTAATTAATTTGTTTGTTCGTTTTATTATTATTTATAGTATTTTTGTGTGATTATGAACAAATATTATTCTTTTATTAAATATTTTTCAGATATCATTATTTGAAGTTAAGCAGCGCTGGGATTATGGATGACTGTACCATATAAAGATGTTACGAGAAACATTTTATTTGATATTTAGGTGAGATTGATTTAAATTATTATTTAGTTATTTAATTAACTCATTATTCTTGCAATATTGGGTTTGCTACATTTAATTGAATTAAGGTCATAATACCTTTTGTCACATAATTAGTTGATTATATTAGAGTAAAATTATAAAATTTGTTATTGCCATATGCTATATTCTTACATACGGGTATGTTATTTGTTCAGTAGTTTTATTTTCTATAATCTTTTTTTTTTTATTGATTTATTAGTTTTAACTTTTACATAATAAATTACTTATGATATATATATATATATATATATATATATATATATATAAGTATATTTGATAATCATTAATTTAAAATGATAGTATAATTAAAAGTTTTTTATTAATTATTTAAAATGTTGAATTTTTGAATGAGTAATTATTTTATTTTATTTATTTCAATACTGTCCATGTAGAATAATTATTATTATTTTTAATATGTATATTAATCATTTTAATTTATTCTGACAATGTTCTAATTGGGTTGTTAAAATTTATTAATATATAACATTGATTATGACATTGATTTGAGAAGGCATCAACATACTGGTGTTGAATTAAATATTCATTTTACGAAGCTTTATTGTGTGTATTTCACATATATTATATGTAGTTAATGGCTTATACCTTATATTCGTATTTGAATTTTAATGGATATTTATTAATGACTCTATTGACAATTTTGATTATTCATGCAAACTATCAGCTGCTTAATAATACTGTTAATGAAGATGTCTAGCATTCATTTGATTATTTAGTTATATCATATGTATTGATTTTATACTTAGTACTTTAATTCTTTATAAATTTTTATTGTTTATTATATGTATATCGTGAAAAGAGTATTTGCTAAATTTATTTATATATGATATTTATTCGAGTTTAAGTATATAAATTAAATTCTTATATTGATTTTGTTTTATATGGTTAAGTTTCCGAGTTTATATTACGTTTTTATTATTTCTTTTATCATTATTTTGTAAAATAGTCTTATTATATTAATTGTTGAGAACTTTTAAATTTTTGATGACAATTATGTCTTTAGCTTGAAGAAAATATTTAAATAGAATTTATTGCTTTCAGCTTATATTAATTAATTTTTCACAGATTCTCCAGATGAATTATATACATTTATAACAAGGAGAAAGGCATTCTTTCAAAGGACATGAATCGCATATATGCGTTGGGAAGATAGCTGATTCTACTTACTACATTTCGACAGCAGCTTAAGTTTATTGTAAGCATTTATTTTCTTTTTACTTGTTAATATTTTTATTTTTATTTAACAAAATGAATCTTTGTTGAATTTTGTTATAATAATCAACTAATAAATATATATATATATATATATATGTGTATATAATTTCTAGAATTCTTCATTTTATAATTTCTCTTTCTATTTAATGATTAATTACGATTTATTCAATAAATTTCTGATACTGGTGGTTAGGTTCATTTTGTTAATTTTATTTGTATATATGTATATTATCTATCACTACTATATAGCTGGGTTTTCGGTTAGGTCTACTGGTATAGCGAAATTTTATTATAGAAATTATTAGTAATATGAGATATATAAGAGTGTATACGTTTACTAAACTATTTTTATAGTAAAGATTAATCTTCTTTATAACATAATTAAGGAAAGAAATAGAAAATAAAAGAAAAAATTTATTCATAAGTGTTTTTTGTTGCGGGACGTAACATCTGTGTGGATACACTCTTCTTCGAACGGAACATCCGAAACTATTCATCTTAGAAGCAAAACCTGGAAATACATTCACCAGCCGAGGAACCATTCCTGTTAATAACCTCGACATATTTACATATATGAATTCGAAATTTGTGTATATTGAAAAACATGTCAAACAACAAATGACTTCTCTATACAATAATGTTATATCGCAAAAATGTGAACTGGAAAGACAAGTGATAATGAACGCATTATCTTTTGCAACCCTGCAACCTGACGAATTTGCATATAGACTCATGAAAGGACCAGGATACATGGCCGTCACCACTGGAGAGGCCGTACAAATAATAAAATGTATACCTGTGGAAGTAAAAGTGAGAAGAACGGAAAAATGTTACACAGAACTCCCGATTACCGTACGTAATGAATCCTTCTTTCTCACACCAAAGTCCAGAATCATTACCAAAATCGGAATCGAACGTGAATGTAGTATTGAACTACCCACGTTATACAGAATCGAAGATACATGGGTATAAATAACACCCGAAATACAAATCAGGCAATTAGCACCTGATCAGCTAAAACCAATGGCAGCATTGTCATGGAGATATTTAACTCCAGGACCACTCGCTGTAAGCGGCATATACTCTGATGCCGATTTGGAAAAATTACGGAATCACATTATGTTTCCCGCAGAAAGACCAGCTTTACTCAACGCCGTAGCAAGAGGACTGACTGGACATTCCATGAATACTGAAGGTATATCAGTATATAACCTTCTCGACGAAAACTCTCTAAATAAAATTGTGGAGAGTACCGCCACAAGAATCTGGCAAGGATTCATTAATTTTGACTCAGCCACTGCCGGAATCGTGGGAATATTCATGATCATCCGATTAATTAAATTAGCCATTGATACAATCATCCATGGCTATGCTCTGCACACCGTATATGGATGCAGTTTTCATCTACTTGGAGCAATATGGAGCTCACTTGCAAATCTACTACTACACCTGGCACGAGATTCTCGAAGACAGGAAAAAGAAAGTAATTCTGAAAGACCACCTCTCAACAGGGAGCCAAACCGATCAGCAACCATTGAATCTGCACCACCAGAAATGGACATCCTTCAACCTACTCCCGCACCTAGGATGGCCAGACCTTACACAGAGAGAAACACCGAAAACGTAAATACGCCTGTTACTTATTCTCACCTAAGGGAACACATCAATCATCTAGAACAACACGTCTAACCTCCATAAACAAAATCCTCCGAAAACAATCGGATTTTGTTCTTTTAAGGGGGGAGGTGTTACGTCCCGCAACAAAAATATTACAAGAATAAATTTTTTTTTTTTTTCTCTATTTCTTTCCTTATTTCAATAATCAAATACTATTCAACTCATATTTTATTCAATATATACATATTAAACCATGATTAATTCTTTCATTATTATATATATATTCAACAAATAAAATCGTATACTAGTAGAACTAACCGCATAGCCAGACACATAATAGAAGTAGATTATATATATACACAAACTAAAGGAACAACAAAATGAACATGACCATTGTTGACAAAATTTATAAATATCAAGGAAATACATAATGGAATTAAAAATCGATGCATACCAATATATTGATTTATTTATTTAGAATAATTATAAAATAACTCCCGATGACAGTAAATCATTTTGTTGAGCCAAATAAATAAAAGAAAAATACTTATGCTTACTTATATATTATCGCTTTCTATAGAAGTACTATAGTATAGACTGACGTATATATAGTCTCCTTCCAACGTACATGCAAGCTCCATCTGAAAAGAATGAATTATTCAATCTATATATACTGACAAGGTAATTATAATTTTAATAACTCTGTAAAAGCATCATTTAAGCCAATTAAAGAACGATTATTACACTGACAATTTCAAATATAAAATTAGCTTGAAATACAAAATACTGAACAAAAGCGAATACGCATGAACTTATACGTGAGTTTTTTAGAAAACATAAATCATAATAATTCAATCTTACAAGATGAATATAAAGCGCGAATATAAAATTAATAAATGATTTTCATAAAAGTACCTATGCAAGTTTCAATATAGAATATGCATGATCGAATTAGCAACTGTCTCGAAGGAAAATACTTACGAAAGAATATATCAGAGTAAAGGCACTACATAATAGTAACGCCAAGGCCTATACTCGCAGTCGTGGTCGTCTAATTGTCTGAAAATAAATTTAATAAAAGAATAATAAATGATCTTAAATAAAACTAATAATTAATATTAATAAATTCATAACGAAATTATATGCTAAACGACTTGTATGATACTTCAAAATTATTAAGGTCAATAAAAATGAGTATAAGAATAAATGAATAAATTATATACTTAACTCTTTGTCTCATGCAAAAATTATAAGAGCCTCTTAATGCTCGACCAAGGCCAGCCTCGCATGATTCGTTATCTCCCCTTCATCCGGTGTGCATAGCGTCATGCGTAGCTGCATCATCCAGCTTAGTATACGGCCTAGAGAATAAGAGTTATAAATGAGGAGAATGAATATAAGAATATAACTTTAGAAGAGACAGTATTAAACCAGCCAACGAATGGTAATAAACTAATAAGAGACATGCAACTAATTAATAAAAATTAAAGGAGAGAACATGTGCATATAAGAACAATTATTCTCAGGTATTAAAATTACTTTAATCCATTTGACAAAGCCTATGTAGAGAAGACAATCAACGTACATATAACTGCTTATGGTACATTAAAAATTTATAACGCGAATAAAAAGCATGCAAGAATTATAATGCATTAAGACAGAGCGGACGCGCGATTTATCTCCCCTAATGTTCTTCGCGCCGACCGACTTATCTCCCCCTCGGTATGCGAGTCTTATACGAAGAAGACTTCGAAGTGAAAAGTCTTTCAAGCGTGAAATAAAATTAATCCAACATACTGTGCGTTACATATATAACCTTTTGTAACACATATACATATGCAAATTTAAAAATTACAATGATACAATTCGAACATAGAGCAAAAATGAAGATACAATAAAATAAAATATTATAATAATTTCATATACTCACTGACAATAAAAGAAATGATTTAAACATTATAAAAATAACGCATATATATATGTGAATATTCAACGTCATAGCATTATATGCGAATAAATTATTCAAGCTTATAAGAGCGTCGCAAATAAGTTGAAGCGCAACTTATCTCCCCTTCTGTTTGTTATCTCCCCTATTGTCTCGAGCCCAAGTATTAAGACCAAGAGGACTTAAGAATTATAGCCCAAGAGTATAATAGCATGCATATGATTTGTTCTCAATCTCAATAAGAATATTACTAAGTCTTTAATACTTATTAATATTGCTAGTTAATAATATAAAATATTTTAAAGTTCTTAAACGTATGAACGTACATACACATATACACATATATGCATACGCGAAATAAACTTTGAAGTCAAAGGACTTAAAAGCCTATTGAAAGAATATTGCATGCAATTATTAAATGAATAAAAGAACAAAGCGTATAAAGAAAGTTTTTACCAAGTGACTTCATTATCTCCCCTTCGTTCAGTGCAACTGCACTAAGAGCTTATCTCCCCTTCATCCGGTCGCCGTATTCTTCATCCGCTGCAACAGATTAAAATAATATTATAATTTCGAGCGCTCAATATTAATTATTATTTCATTATAAAATATTGTCTTCACGAAAATTATTATTATTAACAACTGTCGATTTACTAAATCTTATACTGCCACATTTATACATACGAATATTATTTTCTAACATTAACAATGTAATTATAATAATTTAACATGCCAGAATTTATCATTAATAATAATAATTAAATTTTATATTGTTATTTAACTAATGACAAAACTTCACTTCTAAAATAAAACGTGTACAAGAACCATTCATGTTCTCATTCAATAGAGGAAAATTTACTGAATTCAAAAGACAATATGATGAATGCATTATAAAAAATTTCTGGTTGTTAATAAATTATTATAAAACGTACCTTTATAAAAGAACAATGTATTCGATGCACAATGTATAATAGACGGCTTCGTCGTTCCCCACTCTGTACTGCGCGCCTACTACGTCAAACGCGCTTGAGGAAGAGAGACAGCAATAACGGTCGAGCCGCCTACGCCGCCTTCTCCTACCATCGCCGACGCCTGGAAAGGAAGTAGGATCCGAGAGTACCTTTAGGAGCGAGAGCCTCAGTCTCCGCGCAGTTGAATCGAAAAATCTGAAAGGAGAAACACCTAAGAAGACTATACGCTTACCGCCTATAATAAACTTTGTCACAGTTGAGACTTACGACCAACCGAGAGTGTATACAATCCTAGAATCAGTCAAATAAAGTATTATTAAATAATACTCCGGGTCTTCTGCCGATTTCTCATCAACCCTGGGACACTCCCTAGGAGACTTGCTGAGTGCCTTCGATCTTGGGAAGGAACATCGTCATTACGAGTTGAAGAATCCATCCTCTGGTAAGTACCATTACAAATCATAATAATAACTAACTATATTCAACTACGCATGTCAACTCAACCTTATACTTACTACTTTACTATTTTTCCTTGAACCTTGACCTTCATGCAGACATTTAGTTTCGTTTTCAAGTTGAATATTATTTTTAATTTCAAACCGGTCCTCAGTATCAATACTTAGAGCGTAGCGCCGTTCTGGTCAGTCACTTGATGTGCATTGGGTAGCATACTACTCCTCTGCCGCTTTCATAAAGGGATTCTCTTGAAGAATTTCTTTATGGATTCTGAGCCCTGTGACGGGACGTCCTTGCACATCGATACTGACCTCGAATGAAAGACTGCTCTTAGAGGATCTGTCGAAATAATAGACTTTATGCACTGGCTTATAACTCTGAAAATACTTATAAATAATTTATACTCACTGAATATAAGCCAGCCGCTTTGATTCATGTCATTGATTGACTTGTCTGTATTCCCATATCCTTTCCCTTTGAACAATCTTAGATTCAAAACCTAGAATTTTTGAAATACGAATTAAAAATTAAAGTCGCTATTTACTACACAGTGAACCATAGCAATAGTTACATTTCCATGCGCTTCTGATTCCAAGGCATGAACATTAAATCTGTCCAACCACTTCCTCTTACGCATTCTCTATAAAAAAATATTTAACAAAAGTAACAACTAAAACACGTTTGTTTCAATTATCCCCTTCACAGCGGACACCTCATTCTATATATATACGAAACTACCGATTTTTATATAAAGGAATAAACTAAATTCATCGTAAGTGATTCTTTCCTTTCTAAATCATAAAATTCACATAATAAGAGTTTTATTAACAACAATGAAATATATTATAGATGGTGTAATGCTAGGACGAGTTAGAATCTGAATCTTGAATCGTGAATTCTCCATCAGAGAGGTCGCGTAGACGACGAGCATATGAAGGAACAGGAATAACGGGAACTCCTGGCGCTCGGACGATTATTTCATTGATCGTGACGAAATCCCGGATTACATATTACTTCTACAATATCAGGAGAAATTCTTTTGTCTCTCGTTGCCCCTCTAACCATTTCGACCGAGCCCTGAGGGCCTGCCGCAAGAAGAAAGCTCAAGAAAATAACCCGAAGGAGTTATTGTGAGGAAGGAGAGGGACACTTGAATTCCTTAGAACGCATTCAGTTGACATTTCCTTGGAGAAGAAGCAGATTTGGCAGGAGTACCGCTTAGCATTGCCCGAGGCTGGGAACGAAATTGCTGAAATAAGGCCTCTGATTGACGTCGGCGTCCAAGATGCATCCCGTATTCTCCCCGGTGTCGCCCTTGCCATACTCTCCCCAGAAGTGCCCCCTATGCGGTTAAACGTACTCCGCCCCCCAGGTACTCCCCATGTACGCCTGCAGGACCCTTGAGACTGCTGGGACGAATTGAAAAGAATACGACTAAAATTCGGAACACCAAGCCCCTTCTTTCTGATGCCCGAGGAAGGACCGACGGAATTTTACACAACCGAATCAATGCTCCCTGATCATATCTGAAGCGATTGTAAATAATATAATGATCCATTAAACACACATTTAGACATCATTCTCTCTCTATATAATAAAGGAATAGTATCACATTGTATACCCTGTAAATATAAATTCATATACTAAATATAAAGGATAACTATATATTATTCCACATTGGTATCGCTGATCTGATTGGAAGAAATTAAAGAAATTTGGTCAGGACTGAATAACTAGGTTTTTACGTCGATATAAGATCTACCAGAAGGTTACCTTAGACTCATCTCCGGCCGTCCCCAGGTAAAGCCGGCTTGCAGGTTGCCCTAAAATAAATGTGAGATATACCTTGATCAGAGTAAAATCTTGTAGTTATCTAAATTAACACTCGAGACGTAACAATATCCTTCGGACGACCGCCCCTAGATAACCTTCCATCCATTTGGCAAGGACCTTTCTCACCTCATAATATTGTTGTCCCTAATCATCTTTCCACCCCTATCGTATCAAATATACACGAAATGAATTGCGAGTTCTGGTGTTACTGTACGAACGACATACCAATTGTACAGACAGTATGTCACAGTATTATAATTGACTTTTCCCATACATTCGCTATCGACTAAAGCCATAGGCTAATCTCGATTATCTCCCCCATGTAGAGGACATACTAAATTGTAGTCGGTCCTGCAATGATAATGTATCAACTATTTACCACCGTAATAATGCCAATATTCCGGAGGTGTATTCCTATGCGTGTATTGCGAGTAAGGAAAAGAGGAAAGAGAATTAGCACACGGGATAGCACTCTGTTGACTAATTAATGGTTATGCTGTTTAGAATGAATTTTGACGAGGATGCTCATTCCAGTATCATATCCGCGTTATGCATTAAGGAACTAGATGACTTATATATAACTCTTTCACTTCGATACGCAACTTGTAATTGCTACTCGTGCGTTCCCTTTCGAAACGGAGAATTTTTATTTTAGCTACCATTAATGGTATTCACGTTTTCTCTCCCCAGCGTATTACTCCCATTTTGTAGATGCTATCGTATGTGCCCAACCTGTAGCCTTGTGCACTCCATTGTGGGACTGCAGAAGGTGACCCGTGTATTACTCAAGGGAACGGGTGTTATGTAAGATAGAATATTAACTCGAGCTCGAATCTTGATTTTTGAGACCCGTGGAGCTTCAATAGCTGGGTATGCTCAACTGCTTCTGTTAGCGATCACCTTTCGTACGTGTCTTCACATCCTTTATCATTTCGGAATACTTCAGCCATTTCCTCACACTTTTCACACTTTTCTATTTAGATCGTGTACTTTATCTCATTAGTGTCTTCTTTCTTGTGTCATAAGAGTATATTTCCCTAGTGGAAGAGACTGCGATGTTTATTTATCTCAGATTATATACCTTCGGAATACTTCTCCATTCTCACTAGCGCATATGATTGCTTGTCGGGTCGTTATAGTGGCTTTAACATATTATATGAACTGTTCTTGCCACCCCGGTCCGATTTGTAATGTGCTTCGCGCGATTGTGAGTCGTAAGGTACTGTGCTCGGTTTTATAGCTTTAGACTTTCGATGATCTGCTCGGATTTGATATAGAGAATGTTTCATATCCCCTGAACAGGTTCCCGTCCTATACTCTGTATCAATGATCATCCGATAAGATATTGTTTTTCGTCTCCTATTGCGAGTACGTAGAATGATTTGATGCGCAATTGCACCATTATTAGGATAACATGAATATCACTTTTGTATTGAGCTCTTTACTTTTGTGACGAGTGAACACACAGGCAGCTTATCGAGCTATATGTTTAAGGATAATGGTGTGCTAATTAATTTCCGATGGGCACTCTAATTATTTGCTGAAATCTATACACCTACAATATTACTCATTTCTTCTCTTATGAGTATGTTTCTCGTTTTTAGTATCTAGTAATATGGTTTTATTTTCTTATTATTAATTGTTCGTGATTATGTTTTTGAAACTGCGACTTCATATGGATGTTGATCTGCGATGGTGGGGTGTAATATGCAGAAATGACGAGAGAGGACTCTGTATTGGGGGTAGTGACCTGAATTGTGATATATGGCGAAGGCGAGGTGTGAAGGAAATCGAAGCTGAGGTGAATCGGATGAGTGCGCACACGGTGGTGCGCGAATAGGGAACGCGGGTAGCGGTGGAGGCATGAAGACATGTAGAAATAGAGGTGGGATCGTGACAGGTAGGCTCGGGCGAGGGTTGCGTCGCGCCGAAGGGGAGTGGGACGCAGACAGGGGGGTGCCTGAGTCCTGAGCAGAAGCTCATGTCAGTGGGAGAAAGGAGAGTTGTGGGTAGCGAGATGGAGAGGACAGAACAAGTGGTGGGACAGGGCTTAAACGGAATAGTGGTATTGTGAGGGAAGAGATTGATGACCGGTGCAAGATTGCTGAGATACTGTTGATTGTTAGCGATACGGAGGAGAAGAGTTGAGAAGAGAGAGTGACTCTGACTTAGGAAGCTCAGCATATGGCGCAGAAGGTGACATTTGGTCCGCTTTGGGGGAGAGGACAAATTTTATAAGGCGACTCACTTTTGACGGTGTAGGGTACGATGGTACGCGGGAGGTGGGAGACGTGAGAGTCTTCACCGGTCTCTGGAGTGTGGGTAAATAGTAGAGATGATGGAGATATCAAGGCCGAGAGATAGGCGGTGAGACCAAGAATTGCGGGCAGGGTTAAATAGGTGGCAAGTCACTGATGTGAGGGGAAGCATAGAAGTGAGTGTTGGTAGAGGTGATATGTGACGGTGTTATGAAGTGTTGAGTAGGAATTAAGTGAAAATTAGCTAGGAGTAGTGAGATAGATATTAACGGCGGGAACGGTGAGGATATATTTAGTGGAAGTGAATATAATTAGGCTGGTAAGTGAGTAGTAGGAAAAGGATATTGGTTGAAGAGGCTCATATTTGTGAAGATGCTGAGAATAAAAAGAAGATGGGAGAGAAATATGAGTGAAAGAAGGTTGGTAGCGAGGTATTTATATGGCATGGAGGGATAGGTGTACTGATTGTTCTATGTGTTGGGGAGTCAAAAATAATAAGTGCTAAGATGGAGAGGGCAAATGATGCGCGTGACCGGTTATATCTATCTAATTGGTCGTTAAACATAAGGCAGTATGGTTTATGGATTGAGTATGTAAGTAGGTGATGAGCTATATGGAATACAGTTTAGCTTGAGTGGAG